>NC_090736.1:152934327-153141456 GCF_036898095.1 Palaemon carinicauda
AAGCCCCAATATATTCTTTTCCAGTTATAGTGAATTGGGTGAGAAATTTCCTTTTTAATACACGATGACGTCATCATCCAGATACTATTAGTAAAGTAGTTATAGTAGGGAGGACTATACTAAATTTTTTTAAATGAGGCGAATTTGCACCGACTTGCAAGGGTGCCTTTTTAGCACAGAAAAGTTTCCTACCAGCTGATTGGTTGGACAAAATAATTATAACGAATCAGCTAGTAGGAAACTTTTCCGAGCTAAAATGGCACCCCTTCGAATCAGTGCAATTGTACCTCATTAAAGAACTAGCATGATTTCTTAACCAGACAGTTGAGGAACAGGAGTACAGTAGGACACATGAGTTCTTGCCACACCTCGGTCTAAGGAAATGCATCCTGTCAAACCACTGTTGAGCAAAGAGTTTCTATGTGTAGCCCCCACCAGCCACCAATGCCATATCTCCCTACATTTACCTAATTGGTTACTCGCCGATCAGTATTATTATTATTACTAGCCAAGCTACAACCCTAGTTGGAAAAGCAAGATGCTATAAGCCCAAGGGCTCCAATAGGGAAAAATAGCCCAGTGAGGAAAGGAAATAAGGATATAAATAAATGATGAGAATAAATTAACAATATATCATTCTAAAAACAGTAACAGCGTCAGAACAGATATGTCTTATATAAACTATTAACAATGTCAAAAACAGATATGTCATATATAAACTATAAAAAGACTCATGTCAGCCTGGTCAACATAAAAATATTTGCTCCAACTTTGAACTTTTGAAGTTCTACTGATTCAACTACCCGATTAGGAAGATCATTCCACAACTTGGTCACAGCTGGAATGAAACTTCTAGAATACTGTGTAGTATTGAGCCTCATGATGGAGAAGGCCTGGCTATTAGAATTAACTGCCTGCCTAGTATTACGAACAGGATAGAATTGTCCAGGGAAATCTGAATGTAAAGGATGGTCAGAGTTATGAAAAATCTGTGTAGAATGGCAAGAAGAAGAGAAAATTTATACAATTACCCAGGTTAAAACTTCCAGTTATTAAAGCCACAAATTCCCAACCGAAAATCATAATAGAATTCTATTGGCACCGATCGGCCAGTAGAAACCACGGTCCGCTTGCGGTCATGACTAGGGGTTCACACAAGGCTACTTGTGGCCTAATTGGTAACGTCTCTGCCTGGCGTTTGCCAGTCTGGGGTTCGAGTCCCGCTCAGACTCGTTAGTGCCATTAGTGCCTGCAACCTTACCATCCTTGTGAGCTAAGGTTGGGGGGTTTGGGGTAGCCTATAGGTCTATCTGCTGAGTCATCAGCAGCCACTGCCTGGCCTTCCCTAGTCCTAGCTTGGGTGGAGAGGAGGCTTGGGCGCTGATCATATAATACATGGTCAGTCTCTAGGGCATTGTCCTGATTGCTAGGGCAATGTCGCTGTCCCTTGCCTCTGCCATTCATGAGCGACCTTTACACCTTTAAACACCATAACCTTCTCTTACGGGTCACTATTGAATAATAGAAATATAACAGTGATTTGAAGCTCGAAGAAAGGGAAGCTGTATTATATTAGTGAATTGATGCAAGTGATTACGACGAACCTTGACTGAAGAATATTTTCTAATGTTTATCCATTACTAAGATGCCGTAAGATCTCGTTTGAACACAATCGATAACTAGATCACAGCGAAGGTTAACTGGAACACGTTTACGTTCAACAAGTTTTTCTTTATAACGGAATTCTGCCCACCTAACTCTCTCTCTCTCTCTCTCTCTCTCTCTCTCTCTCTCTCTCTCTCTCTCTCTCTCTTTTAGATTGTTCTACCTTATGTAAAACACGGTCGAAGTTTAGAGTATATATCTCTCCATCGAAATATATAAATTGACATTTTTTTTTTATTAAGCGAAATACTACTGAACGTAAAAAATGTTTTTTCATCAAGCCATTTACTGTCATAACATTTTTTTAAACCTTTAAATGTGACAGAATAGTTAAGGAATTCTTTTAATTCTGTGAAATGGGACAGAAATGGATAATTATTTTTTTCTCATTCTGTGAAATACAAGATATTGATGATAAAGATTTTATTCTGTGAAATGTGACAGAAATAGATTAGGATTTTTTTTCATTCTGTGAAATGTTACAGAAATAGATAAGGAGTCTTTTTCATTCTGTGAAATGTTACAGAAATAGATAAGGATTTTTTTTTCATTCTGTGAAATGTGACAGAAATAGATAAGGAATTCTTTTTATTCTGTGAAATGTGACAGAAACAGATAACGATTTTTTTCTCATTCTGTGAAATACAAGATATTGATGATAAAGATTTTATTCTGTGAAATGTGACAGAAATAGATTAGGATTTTTTTTCATTCTGTGAAATGTTACAGAAATAGATAAGGAGTCTTTTTCATTCTGTGAAATGTTACAGAAATAGATAAGGATTTTTTTTTCTCATTCTGCGAACTACAAGATATAGATGATAAAGATTTTATTCTGTGAAATGTGACAGAAATAGGTAAGGATTTTTTTTTCTCATTCTGTGAAATGTTACAGAAATAGATTTTTTTTTTATTCTGTGAAATATGACAGAAATAGATATGGAGTTTATTTAGCAACTTCAGTTTTTATACTATTTTATGTAAAATTTCACGTTAAGAGTTATGATTTTACTCAAAAAAAGAAAAAAAAATAAGCTTTCGGTGAGTCGTAAGTGAAACACACACACACACACACACACACACACATATATATATATATATATATATATATATATATATATATATATATATATATATATATATATATATATATATATTCTTGTTTAACATTATTCCTAGTGCTGTGTTTTAACATAAAGAGTATAATGCGTACTGTAGATTTAAAAAATGATAATAATAATAACAGTAATAATAATAATAATAATCAATAGTAATAATAATAATAGTAATAATGATGATGATAATAATAATAATGATAATAATCATCATAATAATAGTAATGTTACATTATTTATGCGTTCAACATATTAAAAGCAGACATTCTAGATCCACGGGAAAACATTGTGTAAGTATTTCAAAAGAAAATTTATGAGAAATCATTAAATATCTCTCTCTCTCTCTCTCTCTCTCTCTCTCTCTCTCTCTCTCTCTCTCTCTCTCTCTCTCTCTCTCTCTCTCTCTCTCTATATATATATATATATATATATATATATTTGTATAAATATATATATATATATATATATATATATATATATATATATATATATATATATATATATATATATATATATACTTATATATATATACATATATATATATATATATATATATATATATATATATATATATATATATATATATATATATATATATATGTGTGTGTGTGTGTGTGTGTGTGTGTGTGCAGTGTATGCAATAGACATACTTAAACCACATACCATGGAAGCAGTCCCGCCACGGGAATACAATGCGACGAATATCCCGCTCTAATTTGCTTTGTGTATGACTTCCATCGGTCATAGTTTTGCCTGCAATTAGCGACCTAGAACCGTGATGCCTTCAGAAACAAAGCATAACATTTATTATTATTGTCTTCATTGCGACAGAGTCGCGGATCTTGCAAGCGAGCAAGCAACCGCAGAACCATCCACGCCATCTGTTGGCGGATGAGAACCGCAACCGCAGCCGGCCGTGAGCGACCGCAATCGGGCAGCAAGATACCGCACGGACCTGTCCGGCGACAGCTGAACTGAAGAAGCTTCTCAGTGAGTTGAAGTTAGAAGATGCTAAGAGACAGACATCTCTCTCTCTCTCTCTCTCTCTCTCTCTCTCTCTCTCTCTCTCTTTATTATAATTCCTTGACCTAGTGTGGTAGTTTTACTGTTAGCGATTTTAATTCAGTTACTGAAGACAAGTGTAAGAGCGCAGTAATTTTTTAATGAAACCTAAAAAATCACCTACATTTTTTAAAATTACATAATAATAATAATAATAATAATAATAATAATAATAATAATAGTAAAGGTTATCAAATAATAATAGTATATGTTAACAATAACAACAATTTTGTTAACTTTGATGTATAACAATTTTAAAAAATAATTTGTACATCTAATTCCTATAACTTTATATGAGTCATTGCACATATTCTAAAATATATAACTTTAATACGCAACCATTAGGCCTACTGTTCAGTTAGTACCAGGGTAAAATCTATTTCGGGTTGCAACATTCATTATCAATGTAGTTGCATTGATCATTATATATTTTAACATTTGGGCTGTACTTTAGAAAAATTGTATTATAGTAATAACAAAATTATTCATATTATTATTATTATTATTATTATTATTATTACTATCCAAGCTACAACCCTAGTTGGAAAAGCAAGATGCTATAAGCCCAGGGGCTCCAACAGGGAAAAATAGCCCAGTGAGGAAAGGAAATCAGGAAATAAATAAATGAAGAGAACAAATTAACAATAAATCATTCTAAAATAAGTAACAACGTCAAAACAGACATGTCATATATAAACTATTAACAACATCAAAAACAAATATGTCATAAATAAACTATAAAAAGACTCATGTCCGCCTGGTCAACAAAAAAGCATTTGCTCCAACTTTGAACTTTTGAAGTTCTACTGATTCAACCACCCGATTAGGAAGATCATTACATTATTATCATTATTATTATTATTATTATTATTATTATTATTATTATTATTATTATTATTATTATTATTATTCTTGGTAGAATTAATGTTTCTGAGAGATTTCTAGTAACTCCGATTGCCGTGTTTATTTGAGCACCAAGAGGCTAATTATAATAAACAAAAACACAACTAGGCTACGAAATGTTGGTTTTCACGACCAGAATATTATCAACAGTAACATGAATGTAAATTTTCTTCACCCAATGACCCCACCACCTAAATTTCAAATTTATTTTGGTGTAATTCTGATATCTCAGGTATTTATCCAATTCCTAACACTGGTTAGAAAATATTTCAATTTCTCACTTGCATCGGCTTTATCGTTAATGGAGAGGTAAATTTCTGTAGGCCTTTCATTCGTAAATAACTTGAACTTTTTATGATAGTGTTATCACACACACACACACACACACACACACACACATATATATATATATATATATATATATATATATATATATGTGTGTGTGTGTGTGTGTGTGTGTGTGTGTGTGTGTATGACTTGCTAAGGTCTGTAACTAATGTGGGAAATAATATCGAATTGTGCGTATGTTTAGGAATGTATGGTATGGGCACCATCGATAAAGGTGACCTTATTACACACACACACACACACACACACAGAGAGAGAGAGAGAGAGAGAGAGAGAGAGAGAGAGAGAGAGAGAGAGAGAGAGAGAGAGAGAGAGAGTTTCTGTGTAGGGAGCTCTTTTGACATACCAAATAAACACAGACATGTAAACGTAAGACTTGAGTATAGGTTTGTAAATACGTACCATGATTTCTACTACACGGTTTAACATTATTATCTTCACGAGAATGCCCAATTGATCCAATGCCAATATCTGAAGTAATAAGATTAAGAAACTTTTCTGAAATTGAGGACATTTTCAATTATAGTAAATACTAACCTATTCCGAATATACCCTTCATGGACAAAGTGGGATGAGAGCTCGTCATTTCTGAAGTGCGATATTCTAAATGTTTAACGGTTAAGCATTCAAATTTATTTATTATTTTCATTTTAATTTGGACCACTTTAACAGCATTGGAAGAGAAAACGACTATTTTGTTAAATTTGGCAGTGTAACAGTGATATGATTATATGGATATTATTCAAATTAGCAACCTAAAGTAAGCCGCTCTGCAATCAACTATATACTGTTTACATGTTTATCTATCTATTTATTTATTTTTTTTTCACAAACGAGCTTCTGTTACCACATCGGAGTCCGTCCAAAAGTTGATTTGCATTGGGTGAGTGTTATCAAGTTGGTTATCATATTAGTGATTATTAAGTTGGTTATCACATATGCGTATAATTCATCTCTTCTATCTCTTCTACAAATTATTAATGGAATGATCATATGTTTGCTTGGTGTGCGAGTCATATTATTATTATTATTATTTGCTAAGCTACATCCCTAGTTGGAAAACCAGGATGTTGTACGCCTAGGGACCCCGACAGGGAAAATAGCCCAGTGAGGAAAGGAAACAAGGCAAAATAGAAATTTTAAGAACAATAACATTAAAATAAACATTGCTCATATAAACTATAAAAACTTTAAAAAAGAAAAAAAGAGGAAGAGAAATTAGATGGAATAGTGTGCCTGAGTGTACCCTCAAGCAAGAGAACTCTAACCCAAGAGACAGTGGAAGACCATAGTACAGAGGCTATGGTACTACCTAAGGCTAGAGAACAACGGTTTGATTTTGGAATGTCCTTCTCCTAGAAGAGCTGCGTACCATAGCTAAAGAGTCTCCTCTACCCTTACCAAGAGGAAAATGGCTACTGAACAATTACAGTGTTATAGTTAACCCTTTTGGTCGAAGAATTGTTTGGTAATCTCGGTGTTGTCAGGTGTATGAGGACAGAGGTGAATCTGTAAAGGACAGGCCAGACTATTCTGTGTATGTTAAGGCAAAGGGAAGGATTGGGAACCCCTGAGCTAGAATGAATAATTCTTGGGCAGTTATTTAGTCAGAAAGAATCGAAGCATTGCCAGGCTAGCTTGCTATAATCATACAGACATTGTTGTAATGTATTGATGACGAAGTTTTTGAGTATCAAAAAAAAAAAAAAAAAAAAAAAAAAAAAAAAAAAAAAAAAAAAAAAAAAACTTGGTAGACAGAAACTTTTGTGTACGAATTGGAAATTTATATTCAATGTTTGAACCATTAAGAAGGTGTAACAGAGAAATATAGTAAGTCCAATCATATTGGTCTTTCAAAAGTGGTTTACCTCAGAGATATGGAGTGAAGTTCAAGCTATTTGCGATTGATACACAATTACAGTTGGAATAATAATTTGAGCAAATAGCTAGCATACGTCTAACCAGTTAGTTCTACAAGAAACTATAAGTGTATGAATATTAAAGAATAAACTTTCACATAAAAGACCTGACTTAGAAAACCACTTTGGAATTAAGAGCAAAGGACAAATAAAACCGAAATTACTTCATATATTCCACTGACTTTATTAAAAATAGGTGGGATACCATATAACTTCTCAACAATTTCATTGTAGCAATAGAGCATAAAGTCCTCCATTATGGTTTCATAACGATTGAAATAAAAACAGATTATTATGCTTAATTTTTACGTAGCCTACCACATTTTAGTCCCGATAAGTTGTATCATAATATTAACCTTAAAATAATAATCCCTCCCCTAATAATTTCAAGGCAAGAAATAAAGAAATTATTGTTTATATATGTAAGTAAAATGCCTTGATAAAAATCCTTCTGAATTAGTAATATATCGGTAAATATTTTTATGTTTGGGGAGAGCCATTTAAAAAAAAAAATTTGTAAGAAGGTAGAAACTGTGACATCGTAAAACATAAGCCCATTTATTGAATATTAGTTCAATCTATAGGAAAAATACAATGATATAGATAAGTTATAATCATTAGTGATATATAAATAAATATCTATATTTCAGGAAAAAAATATAATCTACTATAATGCAAAAGAAAATGTTATCACAGGAGCTGAATCGTGGCATCGTGTAAGCCGAGAAGGGCGGGAAGAGGTCCGAAGTAAAATTGTAAACAAACACTGAATCGAACAAGTTACATCATGGTATCCCACTATCGTAGGAAAAGTCACATATAAAGTTAATAGTATAAGTTTTCTCGTGTTGTCACATTGCATTTATATTCTGAACACCTAAAAGAGAAGATTATCCATCAAGACAAATGAACTTTGGGGTAAGTATGCGAAATTTAGTAGCTCTACTAAAAGAATGTTATCTTACCGTAGGTGGTTTTGTTGGATTTTCGGCACAGTACAGTATACCATATGTAGCATGTTTTTTTACTGGAATAATATACAGTCATGAATTGATGGTATTATTGTAGAATTGATTCATAATCAAACGTGGGAACTAGTGTCTATGTAAATCATCATAATTTTAACGTGGAATTGATCCCAGTTTACCTATGCACCGCCACCTTGAAACACGGTCCAACTAACCTATTTTAAGATGTTATTGTTATACTTATTTCGGTTTCATTGTAGTTTATTACATGTCACACCATGGAATAATATACAAAATTACCCTTTTTTCGAGGTTGGGAGCTCCTAGATTTACTGGGTTGTATGTATGATAGCGGCCACCTGCAGGTATGATTACGGCTAACTTTGAGTACAGAAGTGTATTGGGGTTCGTTGGGCCGCGTAAATCCCCCCCCCCCCATTAGGTAAGTAAGTAAGGACATGGCATGTAGATTAGGGTAAGTGGGAAACTTGAGCTTAGTTGATGTAAATTTTTAATCGACATGGGACGAACTGGCCGCTGATATGCAAAGGCTCCGATTTATTTCAACTTACTAGGTGTATGTAATTTTTAGGTACAAATACAAAACTTAATCCTTGGGTTTTATTATAGTTACAGAAGTTAAAATCTTTTGCACTAATAGACAAGCGTTACCTATTAAAAAACATCCTGTTTCTTCGAAAAGGGCACTTATTTTCACTGCAAATAAAATTTAACTATCCTAGAAATAATAAACGATGGGGTTAGCATTAGCGGCTTAGTGTAAGGTGGGTTGCAGGGGGCTTTAGCTCCCCTTTAGGTTAGTAGGTAAGGACTTGTCTTGTAGGTTAGGTTAGTTGATGTGCATTTTTTATCCACGCTGGAGGAAGATTGGGTGTGCTTGCACGCTCAGTTGTCGAGACTTTTTCTCCTGCCCTCCATGGCGTTCACCCTTCTCTGGCGGTTGGCTGTGAGCAGAAGCAGTTAAGGACAAGCACTCCTTAAGAGTGATGGTAGGGGATCCCACAATCCCAGGGACTAGCTTTGGCCATGTCTCAAGGACAGTCCACAGAGTTGATCGTTTGGCTAAGTTCACTCGGTGGGAGGAGAAACAAAGTGAGCCGCCCTGAGGTCCCCCTCCAGGGTTTGGACAGTCTTCCCTTTCGAGGGAAGACATCCCTCCATCAGCTATTGTTCGTCAGTCTCCTCGCCTGTAAGGGTATGTTCCTTCAGGAACAAAAGGGGTGACTGTTCCTCTTGTCCGTGGGAGAGACGGCCTTTTCGAGTTGAGTCGTGTGCCCCCCCCCCCCCCCCCCCCCCAGGACACCACTCATAACTGCAGTCAAAGTGCTGTTTAAAACTCATTAAGATTTATCAATGATAATTCGATTAAATTTTGCTAAGGATATTCAGTTCGACTTCATGATATATGATGGTGATTATCGTGACTTAAGATGGAATCACGATAGTGTATTTATAAAGACCAGTAAACAGTCATTTATCTTTTATTTTGTAAGGGAAATATTATGAACATTATGCAATGTGAGATGTGTAGAAAATTATAATTGTTGTATTGAATTGTTTGTAATAATATACTATTTCTTTGTGGTCGAAGTTTTTTGAAAGGTAAAATATATTCAATAGTTGTTTGACTCTAAGCAATTGTTAATGAGTTGTTAAAGTTTGTTTTTGACGAATGCGGGTCGCGGATGCGCGGATCCTCAGTCGTCTTTGAGTGATTTAACTCAGAACGAGTTAGTACCGGCTCACGAGCGTGAATGATAGGGTCTTGGTTACCCTGCGGTATCTCAGGGGGAGGGGAGGAATTAACACACCACCAAGAGAGTTCTTACCATCATGGATTAAGCTAAGTCTAATTTTTATAAGTGTTTTGTGATGTTAGTGATATTGAAGGGCATGCATGCACGTTAGATATCGTTACTAGCAGACATTTGTAAAATAAGACTATACTTCGGGTTGCCGGATAGGAAACTTTACAATGAATAGTTAAGGTTAGTAATAAATAAGAATAATTTATTCCTGGTCAAATAATTATTTAAACACAACGCAATTTCTCGATTTATTGAATGAAAGGAACAGAAAAGAATCCTTGAAAGACTGTTAAAGAACCTGGTAATATGTAAACCAAATTAGGGTAAGTTTAGGTTTCCATATTTATTGAAGATTCTATATGTTTACTATTTTGGATTCTTTTGAGAAAATATAGTGATATTTAAATCAATTTTTTTGTCAGTAAGTAGTTTTTCTGAATCTCATGAGCACAGTAATCAAATTAGTGTTGCCAAGATAAATTTTTCTTGTATGTTGTGATAATTATGATCTTATAAAGTGTCTTTTGTAATATACGTAATTTAAAATGTGTTCACAGTGGACCCCATAGTAATTTTTACCTTGATCTTAATGAAGTCCATGATGTGATTATAGCCAACTTTGAAAAATTATTAATATTTGTTATTGTGTTAAATTAGGTTAATGAGACCACAGGGTTGTTTGATTGGAGGCCTTTGTTATTAGATGGGAAGCCAAAGTTGGCGTAAGGCAAAAATAAAAAAGTTTATAGTTAGACAACTAGTGAAAAATAAAGAGCAGAAAGCGATGTAGGCAGGCCCGAAAGGATGGTTGATGCAAAACTCTTCAATACAAACTGCAGTTTGCCTCAAAAAGGAGACTTTGTTTGCTTAAGTATGTATTTTAAACATTTCATGAACTCCTATAGGTATGATTAATTTTTCTTTCTTCATTTGCAGATTTTATAATTTTAAGAGAAGTACGAGATAATGTCGACCATAAAGGCGATACAGATACAAGGGATTCGAAGTTTTGGTCCTGAGAAGGATGACAAGCAGCAAGTGGTCTTCTACTCTCCATTGACCCTTATCGTTGGTCAAAATGGATGTGGTAAAACTGTAAGTGTTGCAACGTCTGGCTTTACCTTCATTTAAACAAAAATTAGGTAGAATCTGTTAAAAGCTTATTTGTTTCGTAACCGAAATACAAACCACGCTATTTACAAAGGGTATTACTTTTAGCGCAGCTGAAATGACGAGCCAATAGTTTTTAACGAGGGTTAATTACCCCCGCGCTAGTTAGCGGGGGGTGGGGAAGGGTAGCTTGCTACCCCTCCCCCCTCCACACACCGGTGACTTGCTTCACTTCACTTTTGGCTCGGCGGTGATCAGACGTGTCTGTTCATCGCCTTCGTGACAGCCTTTAATTTTCTTCTTTTTCTTTTCAGCTTGTGTGATTGGTTGGAAGTTGACCTTCAGTTATTTTCTTTTATTTAATATGCGTACATGCCCTGGAGTTGCCGGCCGTCCTTGTGGGACTTTCGTGTCGGACGTGATTACGGATCCTCACACCCTCTGCCCTCAATGTCGGGGCCGACGGTGCGACCAGGATAACATGTGCCGTGAGTGCAGGGAGTGGTCTGCCTCCCAGTGGGAGAGGTTTGGCCTTCGGCGTAAGAAGAAGTCCAAGAGAGACCGTTCTCCTCCGGGGTTAGCCTTGAAGGAGGAAGGTTCTCGGGACTCTTCTTCCGCCGCCCAAACCTCCTCCGAAGCTCCCCCTCGTCCGCCTCCTAAGGAGAGTCGTCCGAGTGGGAGCGCAGGCCCTTGTTCTGTTTCCCTACCTTCGGTGGGGGGAGAGGGCGTCGCCTCCCATAGCGAGGCGGTTCCCCCTCCTCCTCCGGGGGAGGTTATTGATAATAATGCCTTATCCAGTGATGATCTTTTACAGATTTGGTCGTCCCTGGGGCTTAAGGGTTTGCCCTCCAGGGTCGCTCTTATTGACCTTGTCTCGTTGGGGGCCGCTGTTAAACAGTCGCCGGTGGTAGCGGAGGTAGACCCTCTGTCTATTGTCGACGTCGTGGTGACAGAGGCCTCCGACGTGGCTGGGCCTTCCGACGCAGGTGCTGTTGCTGGTGATGGTGCTCTAGGCTCTCCTCCTCCTTCCGTGCATCCTTCGAAGGGGGAAGTGAGTCCTTCGGTCTCGACTGCTGCCCAGCTTCCTTCTGAGGGAAGTGTTTTGACGGAGACTCCCCTTCGGAGGACCGATGGTCCCGACGATCTCCCCCGAGGCCGCCTCCGCCGTAAGGCTCACCGCCCTCTACGCCACAAGGGCCTCCCTTCCCCTTACAGGGGGACTAAGAGGCGCCTTTTTGGGTCTTCGTCCTCCGGGGGGGACTCTCCTCGTCAGCCTCAACCGACTGCTCCGCCCTCCTTGAACCTCTCTGCAGACCGCTCACCATCTCCTGCCGGATCTTCGCCTTCGGGGCTAAGGGATTCTTCCCTTACGCAAGCAGGGCTAGCGCACAAGCGCTCTCCTGCTCGCCAGCGATCTCCTGCTCGCCAGCGATCTCCTGCTCGTCGACGATCTCCTGCTCGCCGACGCTCACCTGCTCGTCGGCTCTCTCCTGATGTTCGCCACCCTCGCCAGCGCTCTCCTGCTCGTCAGCTCTCTTCCGAGCGTCAGCGCTCATTTGAGGACCATCGCCCTGCGGTCTCTGACCACCCTTTAGTTCCTGCTGAACTCCCTGCTCGCCATCCACCTGGTCCTGTGGCTACGCAACATCGTGCTGCGCGTGTGTCAGAAACACATGTTCGCCAACGCGCCAGCGATCTTCCCGTTTCTGCTCGTGAACGCGCCGCACCACCTGCCCTCTCACAGGACACGCGTCGACCTTCTGCTCGCCAGCGATCACCAGCCCCCCAGCGATCACCAGCTCGCCAGCGATCACCAGCTCGCCAGCGATCACCTACACATGCTGCTCGCCATCGCACGACCCTGCATGATCGCCCGCTTACGCATGCTGCTCCTCATCGCACTACCCTGAACGATCGCCCTCCTGCGGATGCTGATCACCATCGCACCCTTTCACGCGATCATTCACCTGCGCATGCTGCTCGCCATCGCACAACCCTGCACGATCGCCCGCTTACGCATGCTGCTCCTCATCGCACAACCCTGAACGATCGCCCTCCTGCGGATGCTGATCACCATCGCACCCTTTCACGCGATCGTTCACCTGCGCATGCTGCTCGCCATCGCACAACCCTGCACGATCGCCCGCTTACGCATGCTGCTCCTCATCGCACAACCCTCAACGATCGCCCTCCTGCGGATGCTGATCACCATCGCACCCTTTCACGCAATCATTCACCTGCGCATGCTGCTCGCCATCGCACACCCCTGCACGATCGCCCGCTTAGGCATGCTGCTCCTCATCGCACAACCCTGAACGACCGCCCTCTTGCGGATGCTGATCACCATCGCACCCTATCACGCGATCATTCACCTACACATGCTGCTCGCCATCGCTTACCATCACGCGGTCATTATCGCCAGCGATCTTCTTCACCTACGCGGCAGCACGATCCCTCGCCGTCGCGCCATCTCTTGCGTTCGTCGCCTCGGACACGTGTTCATTTACCTGCCCACCCTCACGCCCACTCGCCTGCGCGCCTGCGCGATCGCTCGCCTGCGCGCCCGCACGATCACCCGCACGACCATTCGCCTTTGCGCGACCGTTCGCCCTCGCGCGACCATAGTTCGCGGCGAATTCCACAGCCGGTGGTAGCAGCAGGGACGCGTGCTCCTAGACGGCACTCGGGATCACCTCCATCCAAGCACAGGTTGGTATTGCAGGACGAAGACAGGTCAGTACAGCATTCTTCCCCACCTTCTTTTCAGGCAGGTACCGTCGTGTCCACTCCAAAGGATCGCCCGATCCCTTTCACCTTAGCGAGGATTTCGGACTCTGTGTCCTTTGAGCAGCAGACTTGGTTTGGTCCGCTGGCACGGGCGTTAGTGAGGGTTATGAAACCAGCACTCGCCGGCCAGGGTAACAAACCAGCGGCTGTCTCTCCTACGCTGAAGAGAAAGAGAGGAGTGGACTTCGTGGTGACTTCCCCCAGGGCGAAGTTGGTTCCCAAGAGGTCGGTCTCGAGGGTCCCCTCTCCTGCACGAGTACTCTCTCCTTCTCCCGTGGACGAGGCCTTTCCGTCCTCAGGTGAGTCCAGTGGGGCGGTAGTCTTCCCCTCGGCACCAGGGGGGGAGACTTCGCTTCAGGCAGGAGAATCGTCTCGTGAGGAAGGGGCCCCTCGAACCTCGTTGTTGGGATCCTGTATCCCTCCCAGGAGGGAACCCAAGGATTCCAAGACCATCCCTAAATCCTTTGCAAGGATTCGTCAGGAACCCACGACTACCCAGGGGAATGTCCACGTATCACCCCAGGAAGAGATTCCTGGGGCAGGAGACTTAGCTGCCAGCCCGCAGGGAGGAGAACAGCAAGAGTCCGAACATGCCTTCTGGCAGGTCCTAATCCTGATAAGGCAACTTAACAGTCTTACGGATCCAGTCATTCCCCCCCCGTGAAGGCAAAGACACGATTCTGGATGAAGTGTTTGACGTTCGGAAGGCCCCTAAGACCAGTGCAGCTCTGCCCTGGTCTCGGGGGCTGAAGAGTGCCAGAGCTAGGGCCAATGCTCAGCTCGCACTTCTTGCCTCCTCCAGTCGTTCCACTGCCGGGAACAAACTCATCCCTCCTCCTCGCCTTCAGCAGAGGAGGTATTTCGAGATCCTGGGTGAGCACAACCTCGCTCTTCCTCTCCATCACTCTGTGGAGGAGCTGGCGAAGGGAGTTCCCTTGGAGAAACTCTCTGCCCGGCAGGTGTCGTTCTCGGCGGCAGAGATCCTTAACCACGAGAAGGTTGCTAAGTGTGCCATGCAGGCCACTTCGTGGCTGGACTTCTGGTTAGGATCTCTGGGCATCCTATTGCGATCGGAGGACTTGTCCAAGGAGACCAATAGGAAGGCCCTAGAGACCTTCTTGCTCTCGGGCACCCACTCCATCGAGTTTTTGGCGCACCAGGTTACCACCCTGTGGGCCAACTCGGTGTTGAAGCGTCGCGATGCTGTGTCCGAGAGATTCCATCCGAAGGTCCCCGCCGTAGATGTGTGTAGGCTCCGACATGCCTCCCTCCTGGGGGAGAGCCTGTTTGAGCCTCAAGACTTGGAGCGAACGGCTGAGAGGTGGAGGAAATCCAGCACGGACTCCCTCCTCCACAGGGCCCTTACAACTCGGCCCTATAAGCCTCCAGCCCCGCCACAACAGCAGCAACAGCCTCGTAAGGCTCCCAAACAGGCACCGGCAGCTAAGAAAGTGGTGTCTAAGCCCCAGCCCTTTCCAGCCAAGGTCAAGAGGGGCGGTAAGTCCTCCAGGGGAGGCAAGACTTCTAGGGGTGGCGGCCGCGGCCGCAAGCCCTAGGGGTGGCAGTCCCCCTGCGTGTCCACCTGTGGGGGGATGCCTTCAACGTTGCATCCGCAGGTGGCAACATCACGGGGCCGATGCTTGGACGGTCTCAGTGATCGGCCAAGGTTATCGCGTCCCGTTCACGTCATCTCAACCTCCCCTGACAGCGAATCCAGTGTCGTTGAGCTCCTATGCCATGGGATCGGCAAAGGGGCTGGCCCTTCAGGCCGAAGTCGAGACCATGTTCGAGAAGGGTGCTCTCCAGGAGGTCGTGGACGGCTCTCCAGGCTTCTTCAGTCGACTCTTTCTTGTAAAGAAGGCTACTGGAGGCTGGAGACCCGTCATCGATCTCTCGGCTCTGAACAGGTTTGTCAAACAAACCCGGTTCAGCATGGAGACAGCAGACACGGTCAGACTTGCGGTGAGACCACAAGACTTCATGTGTACACTGGATCTAAAGGATGCGTACTTCCAGATCCCAATCCATCCGTCTTCCAGGAAGTACCTGAGATTCTGCCTAGACAACAAGATCTACCAGTTCAAGGTGCTGTGTTTCGGTCTCTCCACAGCTCCTCAGGTGTTCACCAGAGTGTTCACCCTGATTTCGACTTGGGCGCACAGGAACGGCATTCGTCTCCTTCGTTACCTAGACGATTGGCTGATCCTAGCAGACTCGGAGTCGACCCTTCTTCGACACCGAGACAGGCTTCTAGATCTTTGCCAGGATCTGGGGATCGTGGTAAACCTCGAGAAGTCCTCTCTGCAGCCGTCCCAACGACTGGTTTATCTAGGCATGCTAATAGACACCAATCTCCACAAAGCCTTTCCATCAGACGACCGGATAGCAAGGCTGAGGAGGGTGGCAGAACCTTTCCTCAGGCGAAAAGAACTCCCCGCCCAATCGTGGTTGCGTCTCTTAGGCCACCTATCCTCCCTGGCCCGTCTGGTTCCAAACAGCCGCCTCAGGATGAGATCCCTTCAATGGCGGCTCAAGTCCCGGTGGAATCAAGGATCCGATTCCCCGGACATTCTGATCCCAATGGGGTCTCTGGAACAGACGGACTTGCGGTGGTGGCTGGCCGACGAGAACCTGCGAAAGGGAGTGAGTCTTCTCGTCCTCCCCCCGGAATTGACTCTGTTTTCGGACGCGTCAAAAGAAGGGTGGGGGGCGCACGTTCTGAACCAGAGGGCCTCAGGCCTTTGGTCAGAATCAGAAAAGTGCCTACACATCAACCTGCTAGAATTGAAGGCCGTCTTTCTGGCCCTTCAACAGTTCCAACGGTTCCTGGCGGGTCACTCCGTGGTGGTGATGAGCGACAACACCACGGTAGTGGCTTATATCAACAAGCAGGGAGGCACTTTTTCGCAACAGCTATCCCATCTTGCAGTAGAGACTCTGAGGTGGACCGAAACCCACTCGATAACACTATCAGCTCGCTTCATTCCTGGCAAGAGGAATGTGCTCGCCGACAGTCTGAGCAGGGCTTTGCAGATAGTGAGTACCGAGTGGTCTTTGGATCCTCAGATAGCCAACAAAGTCCTGACTTTGTGGGGTTCCCCGACGGTGGACTTGTTCGCGACAGCCTTGAACTTCAAGCTGCCCCTGTACTGCTCACCAGTCCCGGACCCCAAGGCACTCTGGCAAGATGCTTTCCAGCAACGGTGGGACAACATCGACGTGTACGCCTTCCCACCATTCTGTCTGATGAGAGGGGTGCTCAACAGGACCAGACTATCGGTCAACTGTTCCATGACTCTAGTAGCTCCGCTATGGCATCACGCGGAATGGTTTCCGGACCTTCTGCAACTCCTGACGGAACTCCCAAGGGAGCTTCCTCCACGACACGAGCTTCTCAGACAACCCCACTCCGGTGTCTCTCACAGGGCCGTAGCCTCGCTTCGGCTTCACGCCTGGAGACTATCCAGCGTCTCCTCGCGGAGAGAGGCTTTTCGCAACAGGTTGCGGAGAGAATGTCTCGGCACCTGCGAAGGTCCTCTGAGGGAGTCTACCAAGCGAAGTGGAGAGTCTTTTGTGGTTGGTGTCGTGGAAGGGGTATCTCTCCACTCGATGCCACTATTCCAGCAATAGCGGACTTCCTTGTGTATCTGCGAGAAGAAATGGCCTTTCTGTCTCGGCAGTGAAAGGCTATCGCTCAGCCTTAAGCTTGGCCTTCAGATTGAAGGGCGTGGATATTTCTTCATCGCTAGAACTCTCTTTACTCATACGTAGCTATGAGCTTACCTGCCCCCAGTCGGAAGTGAGACCCCCTCCTTGGAACGTGGTTCGAGTCCTCAGGTCTCTCAAGAGACCTCCCTTCGAGCCATTGCGCCAGGCCTCCGATCGCCACCTGTCTTGGAAGACGGCTTTCCTACTCGCCTTGGCCTCGGCCAAGCGAGTTAGTGAACTTCATGGTCTCTCGTACGACATCGCCCATTCAAGGGGATGGGGGGAGGTAACGTTC
Source organism: Palaemon carinicauda (assembly GCF_036898095.1). Classification (NCBI taxonomy): domain Eukaryota; kingdom Metazoa; phylum Arthropoda; class Malacostraca; order Decapoda; family Palaemonidae; genus Palaemon; species Palaemon carinicauda. The sequence continues at coordinate 152,952,037 of NC_090736.1, forward strand.
AGGTTCGTCCCTGAGTTTGTGGCCAAGACTCAGAATCCTGGAGTGCCGGATCCTCGGTTTGACTCTTTCAGGATCGCGAGTCTCCGTTCTGTAACAAACGACCCAGACCAGCTGCTACTATGCCCAGTGAGGTGTCTGAGGTACTACTTGAAGAGAACGGCTGCAGTCCGTCCTCATGTGCGAGCTTTGTTTGTGAGCACAGGCAGGACAAAGAGGAGGGTCACCAGGAACACCATCTCTGCTTGGATTCGAAGGGTTATCCACCATGCCCTGAATCCTGACCCTCCTCCGTCACGTCGCCCTCGGGCCCACGATGTCAGGGGTATTGCTACATCCCTGTTCTTCAAGAGAAACTTCTCTGTGACGCAGGTACTTCAAGCTGGGGTCTGGAAGCGTCAAACGACCTTCACAGCCCACTACCTGCAAGACGTGACCCACAGGAGCCTCGATACGTTCTCTATCGGCCCTGTGGTGGCTGCACAACAGCTGGTCTAACCTCAGGCTCCTTTTTGGACAAGTAGCAGTAGGTTGAGGGCGTTGTTACCCGGTCTTAGTCTGTGAATGAAAGAGTATGTCTGACCCTTACTTCTTTCTTCATTCTCCCCTCTCTTGGGGAAGCAGCATCCTGGTCCTCGCATAGCTGACCTCGACCTCTGCAGGTAACCCATGCTTCTTTGTGCTCCTAGTATTAAGCTTAATACTGTTGCGTCTCCCATACCCTGACGAGGTGGTATTGGGAACGTCCTATCCTAGAATTCCTATCTGAAGGTCTCAAGGTCAACTTCATAGGACGAGTCACACTTTCCTCCTCACACTACTTATGTAGGCCACTTGTCCTGTGAGGTACAGGGGCTCCCTCTCTCTAGTGCTGCTCACTGAGGGATCGAGCCCCCGGGCAAGCCGAAGTCAGTAAGGCTGGGGACTTTCCACCCTTCCTAAGGGGTAAGTCACCCTTTGTAAATAGCGTGGTTTGTATTTCGGTTACGGAACAAATGACAAATTCCAAGATAATTTGTATTTTTCCTAACCATACAAACCTTAGCTATTTACACATATGTGCCCGCCATCCCTGACCCCCAAGTCAAGTCCTACCTCTAAGTGAAGTGAAGCAAGTCACCGGTGTGTGGAGGGGGGAGGGGTAGCAAGCTACCCTTCCCCACCCCCCGCTAACTAGCGCGGGGGTAATTAACCCTCGTTAAAAACTATTGGCTCGTCATTTCAGCTGCGCTAAAAGTAATACCCTTTGTAAATAGCTAAGGTTTGTATGGTTAGGAAAAATACAAATTATCTTCGAATTTGTCATTTTGAACTATATTGCCTCCCTTGACTTTTAAAAGAAGTTTATTGAGGAGTTTACGATGGTATTTTTACACTTATCTGTTTAATTAAACTCCTTTTATATTTGATTGTCAAGGGTAATGTTTTAATTAAAATTATGATCACGGGAAACATTGAGGTTGAGAATCAGATGTTTAGAAAATATTAGGTAGAGTCCAGTTTGAAAAGAGTATGCATTACTGGACTTTAGTATTGATAATTGCCATCACTTACATACGTAAAATGGGTGTTTTTGAGTGCTGTTGCTTGTGGTGGTCAGGCATCCCTTTTCATGACAATTATGAAATACTTTAATCTCCTTCCATGATAAGATTGGATACTCTAATTGCAATGGTTTCCAAAGAAATTATTGGTCGTTGTTTTACAAATAGAATGGTAAAATGTGCACTAGACTGTGACTAGAATATTCTGCTCAATAAAGTGCACTGTGCAACACTTGCTCCTAGGTGACTGGATTTTAGTTCTTGCTCTCCTTTATTGCAGTCATTAGCATCCGCTAATAGGGCTTTTTATTATCAAACTTCGTAGTTTTATAGGTATTTTTTATTAGTATTTTTCTTCAATAAAATTTTGTAAAGTCAACTGAGTAATTCTTGTGTGTATCCTAGACATCGTAATGCATATTTTGCAAAGGTGTAAATAGTTTTTTTGAAAAAGTACGCCAAGTATTTCAAATCTAATTGTGCAAAGGGTATGTATTCACAACTGTCTGTCTGTTTGTTTGTGAGAAACTAACAAAAACTACTGTACTAATTTTGACCAAACTTGGTAGTTATGTGGGTTATGACCCAAGGATAAAGTTGTAATATTTTAGATAAAGTACATCAAAGTACAAATATGCAGCAGAACCTTGAAAATAATTGCAATGTTTATATTTTATTTGTGGACATTACGCCAAAACTACTGAACCAATTTCAACAAAACTTGGCGGACATTTGGGATGTGACCCAAGGGCAAATCCACTTGATTTTGAAGAAAATACATCGCATTGGAGTTTAGTGCAAAATAAGACTACTTCATGCTCATTAGTGAGTGCCCCTCTAGTTTTGACTGAGATGTTTTTATGTGATCATATAAGTAAATCTATTTATTTCTTACGCAGACAATCATCGAATGCCTCAAATACATCACTTCGGGGGAATTGCCTCCGGGATGCGGCAGAGGTCAGTCGTTTGTACATGACCCAAAGTTGGCGATGGAAAGTCAGGTTAGTAGTTAGTTGATAATACTGTACTTTATGTAATTATAATTTTGAAATTCACATTATTGTTCTCTCAGTGTTATTAGGTACTCATGAATCTGAAACCAGCATTGTATGGTATGATGCTCAATAGTTTATCACATTGTACAATACAGTATTGTATTTTACATTATGGATTGCTACGTAATTATGGACTTCTAGATTATATAATGCGTTGAAGTTCCATTATGTCACATTTACCTTTTTAAATATTTAACTTAGCCGGTGAATATATAATAGCTGCAACTCTGCGGCTCGACAGACAACATACTCAAAAAACTCGCGAGCGATCGCTATGCAGGTTGCGGGTGTGCCCACCAGCGCCAACTGTCGGCCAGATACCACTCTTGTATGTAAACAAAACCTTCAATTCTTCTCTGTCGACGTTGACGACAAGACGTATTTATACTCGCTGTAGAACCTGGAGTTTTCCCATCATATTTGGTGAAGTACTTTATTTTGGTTTGAGCTTTTGCAGTACAGGTGTTTTTCCTCAACATAAACTCTTGAACTCTTTATTGAATCGGATTATTTGTTGATGACTTGGATTGTTTTTGGAATTTTCTTTGACTAATTCAAAATGGCTGACCCTTCTCAAGTACCTAGATTTCGAAAGTGTAATGCTAGGGACTGTAATAGGCGTCTTCCAAAGGCTTCTCTCGACCCTCATACTGTTTGTTCCAATTGTCGGGGTAAAACCTGTCAATTGGGAGATCGGTGTGAGGAATGCGTGGGCCTTTCGGAATTCGATTGGCTCGAATATGATAAGTATACACGCAGATTAGAGAGAGATAGGGTAAAGAGAAGTTCATCTAGGTCCGTAGATTTTTCCTCTCCACATGCCCCTGAACCTAATCCTTCCCCTGTAGTGGTTGTTCCTAACCCCCCTTCTAGCACTCAGGAACCGTCTATGCAAGACTTGTTACGTGCTATTCATGCCTTGGGGGAGAGAGTTGAAGCGTTAGCAAGTGACCGTAATCAACTCATGGCTGACGTGAAGGAACTTAAGTGCCATAGTGCCACGGCGGAAAGTGGGAAAGTGATTAGTGCGCAAAGTGTTGTGAACAGTGTTGCGACCGAGGGTTCGTCTGTTCGTGCCTGTCGTTCACCTAGTCCGGGACCTCTTGCAAGCTCCCAAGCCCAGGGGAGAAGCAATGTCGTACGACTTATGGGTTCGAGAGGCCTTGATCAGCGAACAGACGTTCCCTCTATGGTATCAGGCGTATCTCGTCAAGATCGCCCCTACCATAAGACGAGAGAGCCCATTTTTACCTCGTCTTCCGAAGGCTTTTCACGCAAGAAACCATGGAACAAGGTTTCTAGGCCTCTGAAACGCAAGTCGGTCCCTTCAGGACAGGTCCAACGTCCTGGATGTAGTCATTGGGACAGTTCGGACCCGTTGCTGTCATCGGATGACTGCTCGCCGCCTAAGCAAGGCAAAGTTGTGCTGTTTCAGGCGCTAACCCCGTCTGTTACCGCACCCGTTACCGTAGACCCTAAATGGGTTATACTGCAGGACATGCAGTCTAAGCTTGCGTCCCTTATGGAAGACTACAACGCAGAGAAGGTTTCCGTTGAACCTAGCCGTTTATCTCATGGAGATCCTGGCCGTCAGCCACCCAAGCGTTCTGTTCTGCGTCCTGTTGACGTTGGTGTAGCCAGCTCACGTCAACCAGTTGGGGTTGTACCACACCCGATGCGGTCTCGTGTGGATTTTCAGCCGCATGTGGACGTTAGGCAACTCGCTGATGCGCCTGGTGACGTTCTGGACGTTCGCCAACCATCAGAGTTGACTTGTTTTGACGCGGTGCGTCAACCTCCGCAACCTAGAGTTGTTTTGACTGCACAACCCAGGCGGTCTAAGCAGTCTCGGGTGGACGCTGTGCGTCCTCACGCACCTGTTGTTGTTGACAGTTCCCAGACTGTTCAGCAGTTTCAGGAGGCTGCGTCCTGGTCCGCCACTTATGCACCAGTGCGGGCGGACGCTGCGTGTCAAGCATTGCCAACCCCTTTGCTTGTTTCTCATCAGTTGTCAGATGAGGAACTTTCGGATGAGGACGTTGCTGACCCTCAGCCTGAGGATCATCCTTCAGATATTGATGAGCCTAGAGCAGTTCCGCCTTCTATGGACTTTAAAAAAGTCATGCTCATTTTTAAAGAGTTGTTTCCTGAACACTTTGTCTCTGTGGCTCCTCGTTCGCCGCCGTCTGAGTTTGTTTTAGGCGTACCTGCTGCCATGCCAGCCTTTACAAAACTCGTTCTCTCTCGCTCATCCAAGAGAGCTTTACGGCTGTTAGGCGATTGGTTGGAAACCAAGAGGAGTTTAGGGAAGACGGCCTTTGCCTTCCCCCCATCTAAACTCTCGTCTAGATCGAGCGTCTGGTATGCCACGGGAGAAGTTCTCGGCTTGGGAGTTCCTGCCTCTGCCCAGGGCGACTTCTCAAGTCTTGTAGACTCTCCCCGCCGCCTAGCCATGAGACGCTCGAAGATTAGTTGGTCATCCTCAGACCTGGACCATCTTCTTAAAGGCATCTTTAGGGCTTTTGAAGTTTTCAACTTCCTTGGCTGGTGTTTGGGAGCCTTGAGTAGGAAAATCTCATCAGCCGATAGAGATGTCTCCTTACTCATTATGTCCTGCATGGATAAGGCCATCCGCGATGGATCCAATGAGCTCTCCTCCTCGTTTACGTCAGGAGTCCTAAAGAAACGAGAGTCTCTGTGCTCTTTTTTGTCAGCAGGAGTGACGCCCTGTCAACGATCTGAGCTACTCTTTGCCCCCTTGTCTAAGTTCTTGTTTCCTGAACTTTTAGTTAAGGAAATAGCATTGTCTCTAGTGCAGAAGGACACCCATGACTTGGTTGCGTCCTCGGCTCGCAAAGGGACCCCTTCGTCTGCCTTGTCTGCTAGACCTTGGATAGACACTCCAGCGTCCAGGTTTATTCCGCCCTTTCGTGGCAGAGCCCCCAGCAGGGGAAGTACTCGTGCAGAAGGGAAGAGAGGAAAGAGGAAAGGAGCCAAGTCCTCGCGTGGCAGAGTCTGACTGCCCGCAGCTTCAGACAGCAGTAGGTGCCAGACTCAAGAACTTCTGGCAAGCCTGGGAGAAGAGAGGCGCAGATCAACAGTCTGTGAGGTTGCTCAGAGAGGGGTACAAAATCCCATTTGTACGCAAACCTCCTCTAGCGACGTCCCCCATCGATCTCTCCCCCAGGTACCGAGAGGAAGCAAAGAGACAAGCCCTGAAACTAGAAGTGTCTCTTTTGCTAGAGAAGGGAGCGGTGGTCAAAGTCTCGGACCTTCAATCACCGGGGTTTTACAACCGTCTCTTCCTAGTACCGAAGAAGACAGGAGGTTGGAGACCGGTGCTAGACGTCAGTGCTCTGAATGTCTTTGTCACAAAGACAAAGTTCACCATGGAGACCACCAAGTCAGTCTTAGCAGCAGTCAGAAAGGGAGACTGGATGGTCTCTCTCGACCTAAGAGACGCTTACTTCCACATCCCCATTCACTCAGATTCCCAACCTTTTCTGAGATTTGTGTTCGACAATGTGGTGTACCAGTTTCGGGCCCTGTGCTTTGGCCTAAGTCCTGCTCCTCTCGTGTTTACGAGGCTTATGAGGAATGTGGCAAAATTCCTCCATTTATCGGGTATCCGAGCCTCCCTTTATTTGGACGACTGGCTTCTCAGAGCCTCGTCCAGTCATCGCTGTCTGAAGGATCTCAATTGGACTTTAGATCTGACCAAGGAATTGGGACTTCTGGTCAACTTGGAAAAGTCCCAGCTGATCCCATCCCAAACTATTCTGTATTTAGGGATGGAGATTCGCAGTCCAGTTTTTCGGGCTTTTCCGTCGGCCCCCAGAATAGATCAAGCCCTGCTCGTAATCCAAAGGATGTTGAAGAGAGAACGTTGCTCAGTCAGGAATTGGATGAGTCTAGTAGGAACTCTATCATCCCTGGAGCAGTTTGTCTCGCTAGGAAGGCTACACCTCCGACCTCTACAATTCCATCTAGCTTTTCACTGGAAAAAGGACAAGACGCTAGAGGCGGTCTCGATCCCGATTTCCGAAACAGTAAAGACTTGCCTGAATTGGTGGAAAGAATATCAGTCTACGAGAGGGACTTCCCCTAGCAGTTCAGAAACCAAACCACGTTCTCTTCTCAGATGCATCGGATTTGGGTTGGGGTGCGACACTGGACGGTCGGGAATGCTCAGGTCTGTGGACCTCAAGTCAGAGGAGCATGCATATCAATGGCAAGGAGCTTTTGGCAGTTCACCTGGCCTTGATGAGCTTCGAGAGTCTCCTTCGAGACAAAGTGGTGGAGGTCAACTCAGACAACACCACAGCCTTGGCGTACATTTCCAAACAAGGAGGTACCCACTCCCTGACACTGTACGAGATCGCAAGGGACCTGCTCATCTGGTCAAGAGATCGAGGCATCTCCCTGGTAACGAGGTTTATCCAGGGCGACTTGAACGTTCTAGCAGATTGTCTCAGTCGGAAAGGTCAGGTAATTCCAACCGAATGGACCCTCCACAAGGATGTGTGCAAGAGGCTTTGGGCGACTTGGGGTCAACCCACCATAGACCTCTTTGCAACCTCGATGACCAAGAGGCTTCCAATCTATTGCTCTCCAGTCCCAGACCCAGCAGCAATACATATAGATGCCTTTCTCCTAGATTGGTCTCACCTAGACCTATATGCATTCCCACCATTCAAGATTGTCAACAAGGTACTGCAGAAATTCGCCTCTCACGAAGGGACAAGGTTGACGTTAGTTGCTCCCCTCTGGCCCGCGAGAGAATGGTTCACCGAGGTACTTCGATGGCTGGTAGACTTTCCAAGAAGTCTTCCTCTAAGAGTAGACCTATTACGTCAGCCACACGTAAAGAAGGTAGACCAAAGCCTCCACGCTCTTCGTCTGACTGCCTTCAGACTATCGAAAGACTCAAGAGCTAGAGGCTTTTCGAAGGAGGCAGCCAGTGCGATTGCAAGAGCGAGGAGAGCTTCTACCATTAGAGTATACTAATCGAAGTGGGAAATCTTCCGAGACTGGTGCAAGTCAGTATCTGTATCCTCGTCCAGTACCTCTGTAGCCCAAATCGCTGATTTTCTCTTATACCTGAGAAGAGTTCGCTCCCTTTCAGCTCCCACGATCAAGGGCTACAGGAGCATGTTGGCTTCGGTCTTCCGGCATAGAGGCTTAGATCTTTCCAACAATAAAGATCTACAAGATCTCCTTAAGTCTTTTGAGACCTCTAAGGAACGTCGTTTGGCTACACCTGGATGGAATTTAGACGTGGTCCTAAGATTCCTCATGTCAGACAGGTTTGAGCCTTTACATTCAGCCTCCCTGAAGGATCTCACTCTTAAGACTCTTTTCCTGGTGTGCTTGGCCTCAGCTAAAAGAGTCAGTGAGCTTCATGCCTTCAGCAAGAACATCGGTTTTTGACAGAAAAAGCCACTTGTTCTCTTCAACTTGGTTTCCTAGCCAAGAATGAACTGCCTTCTCGTCCTTGGCCTAAATCTTTTGATATTCCTAGCTTATCAGAGATCATAGGCAACGAATTAGAGAGAGTATTATGCCCTGTTAGAGCTCTTAAGTTCTATTTAGCTTGTACTAAGCCTTTACGAGGTAAATCTGAAGCGTTATGGTGTTCGGTTAAGAAACCATCCTTACCTATGTCAAAGAATGCTTTGTCATATTTTATCAGATTGTTAATACGAGAAGCTCATTCACACTTGAATGAGGAAGACCGATCTTTGCTTAAGGTTAAGACGCACGAGATTAGAGCTATAGCAACTTCCGTGGCCTTCAAGCAAAATAGATCTCTGCAAAGTATCATGGACGCGACCTTTTGGAGAAGCAAGTCAGTGTTCGCGTCATTTTACTTGAAAGATGTCCAGACTCTTTACGAGGACTGCTACACACTGGGTCCATTCGTAGCAGCGAGTGCAGTAGTGGGTGAAGGTTCAACCACTACACTTCTCAATTCCATAACCTTTTCATCTGTCTCTTGAAATGTTTTTGATATTGTTTTTATGGGTTGTTCGGAAGGCTAAGAAGCCTTTCGCATCCTGGTTGATTTGGCGGGTGGTCAAAGTCATTTCTTGAGAGCGCCCAGATTAGGGGTTTGATGAGGTCCTGTTGTATGGGTTGCAGCCCTTGATACTTCAGCTCCTGGGAGTCTGTCAGCATCCTAAGAGGATCGCTGGGCTCCGTGAGGAAGACAGACTTACAAGGCAGAGTAATCGTCTAAGTCAACTTCCTTACCAGGTACCTATTTATTTTGGTTTTGTTATATTGATAACTGTCAAAATGAAAAAACTCTTAACTTATACGCTGTAAACATAATTAACTCTGGTCTCTACCCACCTCCTTGGGTGTGAATCAGCTATTATATATTCACCGGCTAAGTTAAATATTTAAAAATGATATTTTAATTATAAAAATTTTTTTTGAATATAATTACCCGGTGAATATATAAATTAAATGACCCTCCCTTCCTCCCCAATAGAGACGCAGCGGGACGAGAAGAATTGAAGGTTTTGTTTACATACAAGAGTGGTATCTGGCCGACAGTTGGCGCTGGTGGGCACACCCGCAACCTGCATAGCGATCGCTCGCGAGTTTTTTGAGTATGTTGTCTGTCGAGCCGCAGAGTTGCAGCTATTATATATTCACCGGGTAAGTATATTCAAAAATTTATTTTATAATTAAAATATCATCTTTCGGTAAAAAGAATTGCTTTTCTTGTTTACACTTAGAGTACTATAAGGTAATCTTCTTGATCCAATCAGTTCTTACAGTTGACCACTAGTTTTAGGAGAGAACATATTGCATACAGTATATACTAAATAGGTTTGAAAATGATTATTTTTTTCAAAGTGAATTATGCTTCTTTAAAATGTTTTTGTATTTTTATGTAATCAATCAACAATTCATTTTAACAACCCACAATTACTTCTTCTTCTTCTTCTTTTTTTTTTTTTTTTTTTTTTTTTTTTTTTTTTTTGCAGTTGATCTCGAGAGACTGCTATCAAGAATATTGCTACATGAATAATAGATTTTCATTTATATATTTTCATGATTTATTTAATAACTGATACAAAACATTGCATATTTACCGATATATTATAGCGTAACATAATTTGTTAAAGCCTCTGCAGTATGATTATTTGTCACTTTGACTTACATTACCAAGTGCACTTGCACTGACAAACACTCAGTTTTGTCGTATCTCTGACACATTGTTGTAAAACATAAAATACTGAATGTTGTAGAGGCTGCCGCCACTTAGAGTTGTTAATGGAATACATACATCTTTACGCTTGGACTACCTCTTTTGTAACTTGCATTATATCAATAAATTTTGTCTGAAATTCATTTGGTATTAATTCTTTGAATCTTAGCTCTAAGAAAATTAAATTTAAAACAAATTTTGCTATGATAACCATGTTCTCAATGGGTGATGGCCAAAGCTTATGTCGCCAAACTCCGTCATCAAGCACTGCCAAACCATGGCTTTGTTATGTTCCTCCTTCAGCTATAATAAGAAATAAGTCTTTGGTCCTTTTGTAGCTCTGTTTCGATTAATTTTGCGCTCTAGTTGGTGTTTGGTGATTTGAGCCCTTACATTGTTTTGTTGTGGAATGTCCCAGGTGCTTCATGTGTAAAATGTTTTATTTATTTTACACATTTATGTGTATAATATCTAACAATGGACCCCATTACTCTTGGGTACTATGATGGTTACGTGTTCAGATACTGAGAGATATGATAAACTTAACATGGTGGGTGCAGTGTTTAGTGCCTTCTTCTTCTTATTATTATTATTACTTGCTAATCTACAATCCTAGTTGGAAAAGCGGGATGCTATAAGCCCAGGGGCTCCAACAGGGAAAATACGGCAGTGAGGAAATGAAACAAAGAAAAATAAAATTTGTTCCAACACAGTGTACTTACCTCGAACTACTTTTTTAGGAGTATCTGGGATCTCCTCCCAACCGACCAGAATTTTGTGTAGTTTACCCTACTCCCGTTTTCTATGCGGGGTAACCTCTGGCGGAGTGATACGCGCCCAGAGACGACCCGGGGTCAGAGAGCATGCTTGCTCAGGTCTCGATCTCCAGTAAGTTTTTGGTCGCGTCGCGGTTAACATCCCGACGCTCTCTCTTAACCCAGTGCGACCCTTTGTGTCCCCGACCCCTTTGTGTCTCACGCGGTCCCCATGGGGCCCCTTTGTGTTCTTCCTTATCCTTTTCCATCTGTGTTCCTGTGTCTCGCGGTGTCTTACTAGTGCAATGTGGAGCATCCCCGTCATTGCCCTGGGCCTATGGCCGGCAAATCGTGTGGCGCTTTCCTCTCTTAAGCCTGAAGTTGACCCGCACTCCTTGTGTTCTTTTATTGTTGTTATTATTATTATTATTACTTGTTAAGCTACAACCCTAGTTGGAAAAGCGGGATGCTATAAGCCCAGGGGCTCCAACAGGGAAAATACGGCAGTGAGGAAATGAAACAAAGAAAAATAAAATATTTTAAGAAGAGCAAGTTTAAAATAAATATCTCCTATATAAACTAAAATAACTTTAAGAAACCAAGAGGAAGAGAAATAAGATAGAATAGTGTGAACATATGTACCCTCAAGCATGAGAATTCTAACTCAAAAGACAGTGGAAGACCATGATACAGAGGCAATGGCACTACCCAAGATTAGAGAACAAAGGTTTGATTTTGTAGTGTCCGTCTCTTAGAAGAGCTGCTTACCATAGCTAAAGAGTCTCTTCTACCCTTACAAAGAGAAAAGTTGCCACTGAACAATTACAGTGAAATAAAAAGAATTGTTTGGTAATCAATGTTGTCCGGTTTATGAGGACAGAGGAAAATGTGTAAAGAATAGGCCAGACTGTTCGGTGTGTGTGTGTGTAGGCAAAGGGAAAATGAACCGTAACCAGAGAGATGGATCCAATGTAGTATTGTCTGGCCAATCAAAAGACCCAATAACTCTAGTGGTAGTGTCTCAACAGCTGGCTACTGCCCTGACCAACCTACTTTGCATCTTTAAAGTAACTTTCTTAAGTTATGTGATGTTTGATTGGTCAAGAATTATTGCTCCTTGTAAGTACTGTATTAGCCTATATTTTCTCGGTTAACGGATTAATTCACCGTTCTTGTGTTTGTTTTTTTATGGGGTTGGTTGATCGCTCCTTGACTGGTGTAGTACACTTTCTTTTTAAGTCAAATTATGTGTAGAGTGTTTTTTTTTATTTATTTAATGTTAAAATTCACATAAGTGAGGTACTTGTACACTGTACTTTAACGACCTGGCTAACTTGAATAGGAAGTTGTTCCTGTATGAATACAAACCATTTGTTCTTCTACTCCATACAAGTAAAGAACTCGGTTAGTAAAGTTAGGAAATTTTTTTTTTTAAGATTTCTCATATATGCCAGTTGTGAGTAGATTAGATTATTATACTTGAGCCAAAATTTAAAACCTACTTTTCAAAATAACATTTTGAAACTAATCTTCAATACAGAAGGAAAGTTTGAATGAATCAATGGTGTATTGTGTGTATCTGTATGCATTACCAGGGAAAAGGCTCATAAGTAATCTTTATTTCAGATTTATGGGCAAGTTAAACTTCTCTTCAAAAGTGCGGGCGGCAAAGACATTGAAGCGTGTCGTTCTCTAGAAGTTACTCAAAAATCCAAAAATTTAGTGGTTAAGACGCTGGATGCTACATATACAAAAAGACGTCCAGATGGCAGCAGGGGTGAAAGTATATCGAGGCAAGTTACTGAACAGCATACTGTATACAGTAATGTATATTTAGAGGTTTGATTTGCTTTAAATTTTTACGTTTTACACAGCTACCATGTATATATCCAGCATGTTCCTGTATCAATGAAATTCATCATCAAAGAAATATCTGAGGTGTGATAAACTTTATCGTTATAGAAATTATGTAGATTAGCTCTTTTAGCCCTAGCCCTTCCCAAATGATTTGGCCCTCAAGTCCTGGGCCCTTTTCTTGGATATTTTACTTATTTCATCTTAATGCCAAAATTATACAAGACAGGACTTTACAATATTTATAGTTGTATAGCTAATTAAATTTCCTTTTCACTGATACATGTTACATATTTTGTAAAATTTTCATACATACATACATACATATACCAAAGACACTTCCCCCAATTTTGGGGGGTAGCCGACATCAACAAATGAAACAAAACAAAAAAGGGGACCTCTACTCTCTACGTTCCTCCAGCCTAACCAGGGACTCAACCGAGTTCAGCTGGTACTGCTAGGGTGCCACAGCCCAACCTCCCACATTATCCACCACAGATGAAGCTTCATAATGCTGAATCCCCTACTGCTGCTACCTCCGCGGTCATCTAAGGCACCGGAGGAAGCAGCAGGGCCTACCGGAACTGCGTCACAATCGCTCGCCATTCATTCCTATTTCTAGCACGCTCTCTTGCCTCTCTCACATCTATCCTCCTATCACCCAGAGCTTTCTTCACACCATCCATCCACCCAAACCTTGGCCTTCCTCTTGTACTTCTCCCATCAACTCTTGTATTCATCACCTTCTTTAGCAGACAGCCATTTTCCATTCTCTCAACATGGCCAAACCACCTCACACATTCATATCCACTCTAGCCGCTAACTCATTTCTTACACCCGTTCTCACCCTCACCACTTCGTTCCTAACCCTATCTACTCGAGATACACCAGCCATACTCCTTAGACACTTCATCTCAATATACATAGATAATAAAGGAAAGAGAATATAAATTGACAACTCATCCTTGTTTGACGTTTGTGCCTGAAAGAGTACATCGAATTTCATTACCCTATCTCAGATCTATATTTCATTCTTATTGCCTTTGTGCTTCATATCAGTTTCAAGTAATGAATGTGGCTGTGTTGTATGAATTGTAAAAAAAAATCAGGTAAGTAAATCCATAAGTATTTCATGTAAAGCAATCTATTAATCGTATGAATGAACAGTATCGTCTTCCATTGAAGATCAGAATCTACAGACTAGAAACTCTTAGTATAGCATTTATTCAATAAGCCCAAAAGTAAGGAAAGACAGAGGAACAGAATAACATGAATATCAGAGCAGTTATTTGTAACAACAAACAAGAGAGACTAGGACAAGCTAATGTCAGTTATTCAAGTAGAATAAGTAATTAAAATGTTTGTTAAGTAAATGGTACTGGGTTCAGAAAGCCAAGATATGGTTGTATCTTCATAAATTTGACTTTATATTTTCTTTTTACTGTACTGTACATTGATACATATTTTCTTTACATCTTTTTTCTTCTATACAGTATTCCAATGTGTTGAAAAAAATTAGTATGAATATTAAACCAATAACCTTGCTTCATTTCAATATACTCAATATACATTACAGTATGTATAGTTAGAGACTTTGTAAACTGATAGTCAATATGTGAAGCTACTGCATATAGTTGTTAAAGTTTTCTTTAATTATATGATATCTCGGGTAATTATATTGTTTATTTTATTTTATTTTTCTGACACTAAAGATATGATTATTTTCTCTTGACATTTTTTAAGCCAGTTATTTTATGGTTCATATGCATACATTACTGTACAGGTTTTCTTGAGTTTCTGCTTCATTGCTACAGGATTTGAATTGTTAATTATTCAATATTTCATTAATTCAATGAGCGAAGGGTAGTATTTTAATAAAATTTTTGGGGAAAGACATTTTAGCCCTTTTACCCCCAATGGACGCACTGGTACGTTTCACAAACTCATCCCTTTACCCCCATGGAGGTAACGGTACGTCCTTGCAAAAAGCTGCTATTTACATTTTTTTGCATATTTTTGATAACTTTATGAGAAACTTCAGGCATTTTCCAAAGTAATGAGACCAACCTGACCTCTCTATGACGAAAATTAAGGCTGTTAGCATAATTTTAAAAAAATATATTGCAAAATGTGCTTGAAAAAGAAAATGCCTCGGGGTTAAGGGTTGGAAAGTTCCAAATAGCTTGGGGGTAAAAGGGTTAACAGATATGATTTTAAAAGTTTTCCAATGCACAATATTTTGATATTTGTTGATGTGCTTGGGAACTTGATGTGATGGATGAAACTGATATTGTGTATTTGCAAAACTATTGGTTACATAGTCAGTACAGTACCTATACCTGTATATATTTATAAAGATCTGAATGTTTTTGTCAAGAAATTTGACCATCAAGATTATGTAAATAAATATTTTTCACAATTTACTGCACATGCAAAATAATGGTCATCTATGTTGAATTGAGCTAACCAGGTACTGGGAAATGTCTCATGACAGAGGGATTCCGTTGTTAACCCTTTTACCCCCAAAGGACGTACTGGTACGTTTCACAAAACTCATCCCTTTACCCCCATGGACATATCGGTACGTTCTTGCAAAAAACTGCTATTTAAATTATTTTTGCATATTTTTGATAATTTTTTTTGAGAAACTTCAGGCATTTTCCAAGAGAATGAAACCAACCTGACCTCTCTATGACGAAAATTAAGGCTGTTAGAGCAATTTTAATAAAATATACTGCAAAATGTGCTTGAAAAAAAATAACCCCTGGGGGTTAAGGGTTGGAAAGTTCCAAATAGCCTGGTGGTAAAAGGGTTAAAGTATAATGTTGGTAGTCAAGTCTATGTTTGAAATATCTGTATACCTTGAGAAAGGCATTTGAGGAAAGTCACAAATTTATATTACATACATGAATCATGACGAATTCTTCTCTTGTTCCACAGCAAATGTGCAGAATTTGATCTACAGATGGCTGAATTTTTATCAGTATCAAAGCCAGTTCTCGAAAATGTTATTTTTTGTCATCAAGAAGATTCTTCTTGGTAAGTACAAGTGATTTGTTTATGTATATAGAGTATTGAAATATAAAATTCGGTTTGGATGTAATGTGTTTCTAGTGACAAAAAGAGAAAAGAAAGGAAGAGAATTACATTAATATCAATCATGGGAATTGTAACAAAAAGGAAATTGTAAGTGAAAGAACAGGAAACGACCGTCTATGCAGGAAAAAAAAATAAGAATATAATAGTATAATTTATGGTAACTCCATTTACATTGTCATTTATTACTACTGAGTAAGTGTTCAAGAGCTTAGCAAGTGCAAAGTTAATGTTAGTGGAGTCCTATCAATTGAATTTCCAGTGAAAAGTGGAGTACTCCAAGGGAATATGTTGTCACCTATGTTGTTTACCCGCCCCATGGATTTTGTAATGCATAGAACAGTTGGGGATGGTGGAGAAGGATTGGACTGGATTGTTAACAGGAAATTAGCTGACCTACAGTATGCTGATGACGCTGTCCTTATTAGCAGAACACCACAGGACTTACAAAGTTTGATGACCAGAATGTATGAAATATCACACAAGGTTGGGCTCAGGATAAATAGAAGAAAGACAGATGAGGAGAATGGAATAGGCAATGGAAGATGAAATATCATTGAAAGGAGAAAGGATTAATAAGGTGGAATCATTCAAATATTTAAAACCTATGATCTCTAATACAGGGTCTTTAGAATTGGAGTTTAATGAATGATTGAAAAAGCAGATTAGATAAGGGCTAGGTTAAGTAAAATTTTGAAATCAAATTGCCTAAAATTACATATAGAAATCAGACTATATATCAGTTTAGTGAGATCCGTGTTACTGTATGGACATGAGTCGTGGTATGACAATGAAACAATATCCAACAGATTTTGTATATATGAGAAAATCCCTCAAGAATATTGTGAGTTATATGGCAGGACAGCATTAGAAACGAAACTATAAGAGAGATTACTCAAGTGCCATTTGTGGATGAGATCATGGTGAGGGGTAGATGGAAATGGTTTGGGCATGCTCTTAGCACTCCCCAAGTGAGATTAGTTCTCCAAACTTTTAACTGGGCTTCACAAGAGATCACAAGAGTTGGAAAACCCAGGCCTACATGGCTGATGACTTTGAAGCGTGAAGTAGGAGATGAATGGAGGAGTATTGATTTAAAACCTCAAGATGGAGACAACTGGCGAAATCTAACCGAGGCCCTTTGCGTCAATAGGTGTAGGAGGAGATGATGATGATGATACTAATAATTGGACAAGTAATAAAGCACAAATTAACTATGAGTTTTTGATGTTTGTAATGCTGTTCATTTTCATTCCCATATAGTTCCATAGGTTTAAGGGATTGTTTATATTATTCCTGGATTTATTGTTTAAAGTATCTTTTTTAATTCGATTCATTTGTTACTTGCATTATTCTTCTTGTGGTTTCTTTTATCAAATATTTCTTCAAGAAGTTAATAATCTTACTTTTTATCTAATTATAAATTCTGTTACTTATTATGTTCATATTTATAGTTTAAGTAAAATGGTTTACTATACTTTTGTATTGGCTATCGGAGATTTCTCTGATACAGTTTTAGTTTTCTATTTCATGCTATATGGCATGTACAATAGAAAAGAAGACTTTACTGAACATCTTCATATTATATTTTGTTATTCTGTATGTAATTTTTAATAAGCAAAGTTACATTACGTAATTATCTTGTTCAAATTCCTGGTGGTGATAAATATGTACAGCGTACAGTATTGATTTTTCAATATTAAACTTAGCCGGTGATTATATAAGCTGCAACTCTGTTGCTCGACAGAAAACTCTACGTTAAAAATCCGCCAGCGATCGCAATGCAGGTAGGGGGTGTACTTCAACAGCGCCATCTGTCGTGCAGGTACTCAGTACTCAATGTAAACACAGAACTCAATTTTCTCTCTGTCGGGCTACCGGCAAGACCTACTAATTCGCTGTTACTAACTGGATTTGTTTTCACAACTATTTGGTGAAGTACACTATTCTAGTTTTGAGCTTTCGCTATGCAGGTGTTTTATCTTCATCTCAAAACTTGAACTCGTTTTGGATAGATTTAATTATGGTGACAAAGAGAGTATGGACTCTCTTTCACTTTTAAATGGCCGACCCTTCCCTTAGACGGAAGTGTGTTTAGGTTTTTAGTAATTTTGCTTAACACGTTATAGATCTATACAGTATATTTTATATCTCTCCGCCTTTATTAGGCCTCTTCGATTAACTTTCCATTTATTATAAACATATAAAAATAAATTTTTATGTTTTGTTTATATGCGACCTTTCCTGATAGTAGGCGGTCCTAACTTGGAACCGAAGTTAATCAACGTTGAGCCCGTTATATCGTATTTAACCTTTAAAGAATTTAAAACTTTTTAAATTTAATGTTTTATGAAAGAATTTCTTTGATAGTCTTCGTACTGTTTTCAAAGATGAACTAACGTTTAGTTTTTTAGACTACGCAGTTGTTGACGTTCAGGACGTTCAACATGCGCTCTATCGTTACGATAGAGAGAGAGTGTATCACGGTTTCACTTTGCAGTAAGAGTAAATCGATTCTGACGTTTTGTTCATTCTTTCTTAGCTTAAATGTTTTAAATTCTAAATTAAAGGAACTTTTTATTTGAAAAACCTTTCAGTTTTTTCCTTTAGTCAAATAACATGTTTTTTTGACGATATATAATTGGGCTCTTCTCTTAGGTGCGAAATCAAGAGAGAAAGAGAGAGAGAGATAGAGACGGAGGGAGAGAGAGGAGAGAAAACGTTCCCTTCAAGCGGGTAACGTTGTTCTCGTGTTACTCTCGTCCCTAGTCTCTGTACGGGGAGGAAGGTAAAACGTTTCTAGGGTTTTATTCTTGTCCCCAGGCTATGTGCGGTGAGAGATTGTAAACGTAGTTTATTTGAACTAGTGTTTAGTCTCTTTCCCAGCCACTGAATTTTTTATCTTTATATATGTTTTCTGTTTTTTGCTAGTATTAATGAGCTGCATTATACGACTGATTTCGCAATTACTACCTTTTAATGAAGGGTAGAATTGCGTGTTTCAGGTAGAAATCAGTAAAAGTTTCGATTTCAGTGAAATAAGTGCAAAACAGAAAATCGATAAAGTGATATGCGCAAAGTGTTACAGTGTTGCGTCCGAGGGTTCGTCTGTTCGTGCCTGTCGTTCACCTAGTCCGGGACCTCTTGCAAGCTCCCAAGCCCAGGGGAGAAGTAATGTCGAACGACTTATGGGTTCGAGAGGCCTTGATCAACGAACAGACGTTTTTCCCTCCGTGGTTTCGGGCGTATCTACCCAAGATCGCCCCACCCACACAAAGACGAGAGAGCCCATTTATTTCTCGTCTGCGGAAGAGGTTTCTCGTAAGAAACCATGGACCAAGGTCTCGCGGCTTATTAAGCGCAAGTCGGTCCCTTCCGCGCAAGTCCAACGGCCCAGTTGTAGCCACTGGGTCAGTTCGGACTCGCTGCAGTCTTCCGACGACTGCTCACCTCCTAAGAGAGGCAAAGCGGTACCGCATCAGGCAGTCACACCGTCTGTTGCCGCACCTGCTCTTGTAGACCCTAAGTGGTCTTTGCTGCAGACCATGCAGTCTCAGTTAACGTCATTGATGCAGGACTTTCGTGCGGAGAAGGTTGACACCAACCTCTAGCCTGCAACCAACCACGGTTGTGCGTCCTGTGGACGCTGAGGCGACCTTCTGCTGCACTCCAGCTGAGAGAGTCCCGCCACCCATGCATTCCAGTGTACCCTGCCAGCCGCATGTTGACGTTCAGCGACGCACGGAACCTTCCGTTGACGTTCACGAGGTACAACAACAGTCTAAGTTGTTTTGTTTTGACGCGGTGCGTCAACCTCCGCATTCGAGAGTTGTTTTGACTGCTCAGTCTAGACAGTCAAAGCAGTCTCGAGTGGACACTGTACGTCCTCACGCACCTGTTGTGGTTGACAGTTCACAGACTGTCAAGCAGTTACATGACGTTGCCTTCTGGTCTGCTACTAATGCTCCAGTGAGAGACTCACTGAGGTAACCTAGCTTTTATCGGACAAGGTTCCTGTAGATGAGGAAGTTGCTGTTCTCCCTCCTACTGATATTCCCTTGAGGACTCTGTCAGATGGAGAGGAGTCTTAAGCTGCTTAGCCTCCTATGGACTTTAATTAAATCATGATGATTTTTTTTTAAGGATCTTCGTCCGGATCTTTTAACTGCTGCTCCTCGTTCGCCTAAACGTCAGAACTTACACTAGGCCTAGCTACTTCGAAGCCGTTGTTTTTAAGCTAGTGCTCTCTCGCTCTCCTAGAGAGCGTTACGTTGGCTAGGCGACTGGTTTTTGCACCAGGAGGAGTTTTTAGGGATACAGCCTTTGATTTCCCTTCTTTTAAACTGGCTTATAGAGCGAGAGTCTGATATGACACGAGAGAAGTTCTCGGCTTGGGAGTTCATGCCTCTGCCCAGATAGACTTCTCAATTCTGGTAGACTCGCCCTGGCGCCTAGCCAGGAGACGCTCCAAGTTGTTTACAGGTCAACTTCTCAGCTTTTGTCAAGCCTTTGAAGTTTTGCTATACTATTATGTCACACACAACAAGGCTTTCAGGGATGGTAAATGGTTCCGCCTCAGTCGCTAACCCCGTCTGTTGCCACACCTGCTCCCGTAGACCCTAAATGGGCTTTGCTGCAAGCCATGCAGTCCAAGCTTGCGTCCTTGATAGAGGACTTAAATGCGGAGAAGAACCTTCTGGCCAACAACCTTCCAACCGGTCGGTTGTGCGCCCTGTTGACGCTGAGGTAACCTACTCGCGTCTGCCAGTTGAGGTGGTTCCTCCTTCTGGCCAACAACCTTCCAACCGGTCGGTTGTGCGCCCTGTTGACGCTGAGGTAACCTACTCGCGTCTGCCAGTTGAGGTGGTTCCTCCTTCTGGCCAACAACCTTCCAACCGGTCGGTTGTGCGCCTTGTTGACGCTGAGGTAACCTACTCGCGTCTGCCAGTTGAGGTGGTTCCTCCACCGATGCGACCCAGTGTGGGCTGCCAGTCGCACGTTGACGTTAAGCGACGCTCGGAGGTGGTTGTTGACGTTCAGGACGTTCAACAACCAGCAGAGGTGACTTGTTGTGACGCAGTGCGTCAACCTCAGCAACCCGGTAGGGTGTTGACTGCACAACCCAGACGGTCTAGACAGTTTCGGGTTGACGCTGTACTTCCTCGCGCACCCATGGTTGTTGACAGTTCACAGACTGTGCAGCAGTGCCATGATATTGCGTCCGGCTCCGTCACGCATCCACCAGTGCGACCGGATTCAGCGAGTCAGACGTTGCCCACTCCGTTGCCGTTTCCTCATCAGTTTCGGATGAGGAACCCTCTGATGAGGACGTTGCTGAACAAGACGATCAGCCCCCAGCCCTGCTATCCATCCAGAAGATGCTGAAGAAGGAACGCTGCTCAGTCAGGCTGTGGATGAGTCTGGTAGGGACACTGTCATCCGTGGATCAATTTGTGTCACTAGGAAGACTACACCTCCGTCCTCTTCTATACCATCTAGCTTTTCACTGGAAAAAGGACAAGACGCTAGAAGCGGTCTCGATCCCGGTTTCCGGAAAGATAAAGTCTTGTCTGACTTGGTGAAAGGACTATATCAACCTTAGAGAGGGTCTTCCCCTGACTGTTCAGACTCCCAACCACGTTCTCTTCTCGGACGCATCGGAAGTAGGCTGGGGTGCGACATTAGACGGTCGGGAATGCTCGGGATTATGGAACTCGAGTCAAAGGACAATGCATTTCAACTGCAAGGAGCTACTGGCAGTACGTCTGACCTGGAAAAGCTTCAGGTCTCTCCTTCAAGGCAAAGTGGTGGAGGTGAACTCGGACAACACCACGGCTTTGGCGTACATCTCCAAGCAAGGAGGGACCTACTCTCTGACGTTGTACGAGATCGCAAGGGACCTCCTCACCTGGTCAAAAGGTCTAGACATATCACTAGTAACGAGGTTCATCCAAGGCAACTTGAATGTCATGGCAGATTGTCTCAGTCGGAAGGGACAAATAATTCCAACAGAATGGACCCTCCACAAGGATGTATGCAAGAGACTTTGGGCCACCTGGGGCCAGCCAACCATAGATCTCTTCGCAACCTCGATGACCAAGAGGCTCCCAATATTTTGCTCACCAATCCCGGACCCAGCAGCAGTTCATATAGAGGCCTTTCTACTAGATTGGTCACATCTAGATCTATATGCATTCCCTCCGTTCAAGATTGTCAACAAGGTACTGCAGAAGTTCGCCTCTCACGAAGGGACAAGGTTGACGCTAGTTGCTTCCCTCTGGCCCGCGAGAGAATGGTTCACCGAGGTACTTCGATGGCTAGTAGACGTTCCCAGAACACTTCCCCTAAGGGTGGACCTTCTACGTCAGCCACGCGTAAAGAAGGTACTCCAAGGCCTCCACGCTCTTCGTCTGACTGCCTTCAGACTATCGAAAGACTCTCGAGAGCTAGAGGCTTTTCGAAGGAGGCAGCCAGAGCGATTGCTAGAGCAAGGAGAACATCCACCCTTAGAGTCTACCAATCGAAGTGGGAAATCTTCCGAAACTGGTGCAAGTCAGTATCCGTATCCTCGACCAGTACCTCTGTAACTCAAATAGCTGACTTCCTCTTATATCTGAGTAAAGAACGATCTCTTTCAGCTCCCACTATCAAGGGTTACAGAAGCATGTTGGCATCAGTCTTCCGTCACAGAGGCTTAGATCTTTCCAACAATAAAGATCTACAGGACCTCCTTAAGTCTTTTGAGACCACGAGGGAGCGTCGTTTGGTTACACCTGGTTGGAATTTAGACGTGGTACTAAGATTCCTTATGTCAGACAGGTTCGAACCGCTACAATCAGCCTCCCTGAAAGATCTCACCTTAAAGACTCTTTTCCTGGTATGCTTAGCCACATCTAAAAGAGTCAGTGAGATTCATGCCTTCAGCAAGAACATCGGATTCTCATCCGAAACGGCTACATGTTCTACAACTTGGTTTTCTAGCCAAAAACGAGCTGCCTTCTCGGCCTTGGCCAATATCGTTCAATATTCCAAACTTATCGTATGGTTGGAAATGAACTAGAAAGAGTCTTATGTCCTGTAAGAGCTCTTAAGTTCTATTTAAAACGAACTAAACCTTTACGAGGCCCATCTGAAGCGTTATGGTGTTCAGTTAAGAAACCATCTTTGCCTATGTCAAAGAATGCTTTATCCTATTTTATCAGACTGTTAATACGAGAAGCTCATTCCCATCTGAATGAGGAAGACCAAGCTTTGCTGAAGGTAAGGACACACGAAGTTAGAGCTGTCGCAACTTCCGTGGCCTTTAAACAAAATAGATCTCTGCAAAGTATAATCGACGCAACCTATTGGAAAAGCAAGTCAGTGTTCGCGTCTTTTTATCTTAAGAATGTCCAGTCTCTTTACGAGAACTGCTACACTCTGGGACCATTCGTAGCAACGAGTGCAGTAGTGGGTGAGGGCTCAACCACTACAATTCCCTAATTCCATAACCTTTTTAATCTTTCTCTTGAAATGTTTTATTATTGTTTTTGGGTTGTCCGGAAGGCTAAGAAGCCTTTCGCATCCTACTTGATTTGGCGGGTGGTCAAAGTCATTTCTTGAGAAGCGCCTAGATTAGAGGTTTTGATTAGGTCCTGTTGTATGGGTTGCAACCCTTGATACTTCAGATCCTAGGGGTCGCTCAGCATCCTAAGAGGATCGCGAGGCTCCGTAAGGAAGACGTACTTAAAAAGGCAGAGTAATTGTTCAAGTCGACTTCCTTACCAGGTACTTATTTATTTTATGTTTGTTATTTTGAATAACTGCTAAAATGAAATAAAAAATCCTTAGCTCATAATAATGTAAACAATTATTGCTGGTCTCTACCACCCCCCTGGGTGTGAATCAGCTTATATAATCACCGGTTAAGTTTAATATTGAAAAATGTTATTTTTATAATAAAATAAATTTTTGAATATACTTACCCGGTGATTATATATTAAAGGACCCTCCCTTCCTCCCCAATAGAGACCCAGTGGACCGAGGAGAAAATTGAGTTCTGTGTTTACATTGAGTACTGAGTACCTGCACGACAGATGGCGCTGTTGAAGTACACCCCCTACCTGCATTGCGATCGCTGGCGGATTTTTAACGTAGAGTTATCTGTCGAGCAACAGAGTTGCAGCTTATATAATCACCGGGTAAGTATATTCAAAAATTTATTTTATTATAAAAATAACATTTTCCTAAATACATATCTTTCAGGCCTCTGGATGAAGGAAAGAAGGTAAAAGATAAATTTGATGCAATCTTCAATGCAACCAGATACATAAAATGCCTTGATAGCATCAAGAAGCTCAGGAAAACCATGAAGGAAGGTAAGTGTTAGAGCTATTGCCAGTCAAGTGGGTCCAAGGTAAGTAAAGAATGTTAAAATGGTTTTAAGTAAAGGTGTCTCTAGTAATTTAAAGTCCATAAGTAGACCTGAGGTTTATATTTCTGGAATTTTTCCTTCTCTATTGTACCTACATCTCAGTGTGGAAGTCAGCCATATGAATGCCAGGGAAAGTTCGTAGATATGAACAGAATTTTAATGATAAAATTACTTAGTTTTATACTCTTCTAAGTCCTAGCATTCATGTACATAATCCCCACTGACTATAGTCAATTCTTTTTAGTGAGGCAGATTTGCACTGACTCGCAGTTGTGCCCGTTTAGCTTGGAAAAGTGTCCTGATTGCTGATTGGTTGGACGAAATAATTCTAACCAATCAGATAGCAGGAAACTTTTCCAAGCTAAAAGGGCACCGATGCGAGTCAGTGCAAATGAGCCTCATTAAGAAAAATTGAGTATAGTGATATGTCAAGAAGCTGATGAACTAGTTTTGACTTTGATACTGAAAGACAAGTAATATAGTCTACCCTTGCTGTAGTATTGCCGTACACTGTCATATGATTGCAATATGACACAAGATGGCCATGGCATTTGCAAGGGAGAAAAATGCAAAATTTTTTAGTTTTAGAGAAGACATCTTTATATAACCAGCTTCAAGAGAGAAGTTGCAGTTAACTAGCTTCAAAAGAGAAGCTGAATAATAACTAGGGGACTATAAAAATCAATTTTTTTAATAAAATTTCTGGTTTCGTAGAAGAAAAAAAATAATCTATAGTATATGGAAGACAGAACTTTTGTAATCCTTCCCTTATCCACACTAATAACTTCATTGGGCTGATAGAGGTGAATAGCCTAGACTAGGATAGCTTATTTAACATTATTCCTTAATTATAACTAACCAAGGTGTAGTCATTGTGATTATGAACAAAGTTAATACCAACACATAAAATTCAAAGAAATAAGAATTATAATGTAAGTGTTTATTAAAAGGATGAACAAAATTGCATAAATTTATCAAGGAAAAACTAATCTGTCAATATACACTCTGTCCTTTTGTGTTTGCTTGTTGCCCATTCAGTGGGGGTATGGATAGTTATTGGCTTGCATTCTAAAAGGGATTATATTTTATCTGAGTCTTTTTCTTTGATCACTTAGGTTTTAAGATGCTGCATGGAGTTCTAAAACCTAAAGTCAGAGGCTTCATTAAAATATTGAATAGTAAAGAGCCTGAGACAGAGGGGACAGCTGGTACCATGCACCAATGAGCAATCAAATGGTAGTTATGTCTTCTGTAAAAAATATGTGTATTTAAAGTTTTTAATTGCCAATTTACAGATTGGATTTTGCATTACAGAAGTAAAAGTAATGGACCAATTGCTAACGGGGTTAAAACTGTGGAAGGCAGAGGCAGATGACAAAAGAAAGTGTCTCAGGGAGAGGGAAGATTCGCTAGTAAAGTTACGCGACAAGAAAAAGAAGCTTCAGAATGACATGGTTCCCATCTGTGAGAGATTGAATGAAATAAAGAAGATTGAAAATAAATTGAATGAAATCAGGCTCTCGTATCGTAAGTGTCATTACTTTTTGTTTCGTTCTGTAATATGTTGCTCCTACGAATTACATATGTTGCAAATATGTCCAGAAAAGACTAAATACTATTTGTTTTACACCTTTTAAAATCAGGGCATTCAATTTTTTAATTCCTCATAACATGATTGCAGTGGAAAAGAAAGGAAAACTTGAGAACCTTAGGACAGCACAAGAGGAGCTTCGTGCAGGGCAAAACGAGGAGTTCACTTGCTCTGATATGGAATTGAGGCATATGATACAAGATTTTCAGCAAAATTTGGAAAAGAAAGAAAGGGAGTTACGGAAAGTAAGTTCTTCTAAATTGTTTTCGAGTCTCACATGTTTTATTGCTGCTTGCAGATATATTGTATTGACTTCTTGTTAGTTTTAAAAGGAATATGAAGCATTTTATACATATGCAAATACATCTGTTTAGAAGCCATCATTCAGCATATTAAAGGAACATGTTTATGCTCTCATGGTAGATTGGCTAAGGAAGAGTGTGGAATTACTCGTGGAAGTGTGCTTTGCATGATCCACTGAAGGCATTTTAATGATTTGCCCTCCAGCTTAGTTGTTTTTTGCCTCATGCTCTTCTCGAGTCAAATTTCACTGACATTTTACTTTACTCATCCTCTCTTCTTAATTGAGGTACAGAATTCTGACCTTTGGTTTTCAGCTACCTTCTGTGGCACTAAATCTAATTGAAAAATTAATTACTGTATATTTTGACATTTAAGGCAACCTTGAGATGAGATGAGATCTATAATTCAAGAAAATTTTCATGGTTTCATTGTATCTTTGGTATACAATAACACAACTGTGGAACTATATCTGAGATTGTACCAACTAAAACATCACAAAATGCTGTTTGTTCCGTAACCGAAATACAAACCACGCTATTTACAAAGGGTTATTACTTTTAGCGTAGCTGAAATGGCGAGCCATTAGAATTTAACGAGGGTGTATTACCCCCGCGCTAGTTAGCGGGGGGTAGGGGAGTGGTAGCTAGCTACCCCTCCTCCCCCTCACACACAGGTGAATACTCACTTTCACTTTTGGCTCGGACTGTGACAGACGTCTCTGTCTTGGTCCTCGCTTGGCAGCCATTGTCTGTTTTGTCTTTACTTAATCGCTTACTTTTCTTTTACTCAATATATATGTAAACATGTTTTCATGTTTGTATATATATTTGAGTATAGAAATAAGTAAGTTTCCTTTTCAGATGTGTGTGTGTAGTGTACGATATCTACGTGGAGGCCTCGGCAGTTAGGCCACCACGACGTATTTTATGGGTGGCGATCGAGTTTGACTTATGTCTTTCTCTCTCTCTCTCTCTTGAGGTCGTTCACCCTTTTACTACGTGTTACTACGCCCTTGTAGCCTAGCTTCCTTTCCGTGTGGGGGGTTGCTACGCCGTACGTTTGTATCAATTAGTTATGAATCTAATTGTAGTTGTTTTTTGTTTTTCACCTCGTAGAACGATTCCTTTCGGGGTTTTCGTTTTTTCTTTAGTGTTCATTCATTTTTAAATTACATAATTACATAGTTACATAATTATAATTGTTATAATTCTGTTTTGGTTACAACTCTCCTTCCGCGAGTGTAAGTGGTTGTGACGGCACGTGCCTGTTGTGTAATTCTTGTTCCTTTTCCTCGGGATTCCTCTTCGGAGCCTTCCCGGGGGAATGAATGTGTACTAATATTATTTGTTTTATTTTTTTACAGTTACCGATCTAGTTCGTTTCTGTAATATAGCAACGGTGTGAGCTGTCTGGTTGAGTCCTGGGGATTCGCCTGTTGCTGCCTCCCCCCTTGTATTGTCGTCAGGGGCGTGTCTCCTTCTACTGGTAGTACTCCCGTGTCGACGGACAGCTCTCCAGTTCATTTTAGAACAGTCAGGAGGCTTGCCTCCTTGGGCGGATAACTTTCCTTCCGAGGGAAGTTTTTCCTGTCCAGGCTTGAGCTTTTCCTCTTTTGGGGGGTTCTTCTCTTGCCTTTTCTTCGTGCGACTATGCTCTTGGTGCTGAGCGGTCGCACCTGCAGTTTCGCTCAAGGGGCTGGGCAACTGCAGGAGCTCCTCTTCGGAGGATTGCTCCTTTTAGGTCACTGGCTGACCAGTCTCTTCCACGAAGTGTTTCTCTTTCGTTCGCGAGAGAGTACACTCATAGAGACTCCTCTTCGGAGGTTTCTTCTGTTGCTGTTGCTGTTGTCCTCCCTCGCCGTAAGGCCCACCGTCCGCCTCGTCGTAAGGGCCTCTCATCTCCCTATAAGGGTGCTTGAGGCGCCTTTTTGAATCTCCGTTTGCAGCCTACAACTCCTTTTTCTCGATCTTCCGCCTTGGTGCAGATGGACAGCAGTCTGATCTCGTCTTCCGACGGGCAACGGTCTTCCCGACGGACAACGGTCTTCCCGACGGACAGCGGTCTTCCGACGGACATCAGTCTCCCGGTGGACAACGATCCCTTCGGGGCAAAGGGTTGCCCCCATGGGGGTTCTTCCCTGGCGTGTCAGGGTTTCCCTGCGCGCCCTTCTGCTCATCAGCGCTCTCCTGTTCGTCAGCGCTTTCAAGATGATCTTCCCTGCGGTTCCTGTTACGCGCCCTGTGCGCCCACGTTCGCCCTCGCGATCTAGAACTTCGGTTCAGGTCGGGGTCAAGGACTCTTCTTCTTGCGCAGGCTTCCACGCGTAGCCTTCTGCTCGTCAGCGATCATCAGCTCGTCAGCGATCATCAGCTCGTCAGCGATCATCAGCTCGCCAGCGATCGTCAGCTCGTCAGCGATCATCAGCTCGCCAGCGATCTCCGGATCGCCCACGTGTGTTACAGCTGGCACGCCAATGTTCTCCAACACTTCTGAAGGAACATGGTTCGCCAGCTACTAGCTCACCTGCGGATGCTGATCGCCATCGCGCGACCCTCAACTGCGGATGCTGATCGCCATCGCGCGACCCTCAACTGCGGATGCTGATCGCCATCGCGCGACCCTCAACTGCGGATGCTGATCGCCATCGCGCGACCCTCAACTGCGGATGCTGATCGCCATCGCGCGACCCTCAACTGCGGATGCTGATCGCCATCGCGCGACCCTCAACTGCGGATGCTGATCGCCATCGCGCGACCCTCAACTGCGGATGCTGATCGCCCGCTTACGCATGCTGCTCCTCATCGCTCAACCCTGAACGATCGCCCTCCTGCGGATGCTGATCACCATCGCACCCTTTCACGCGATCATTCACCTGCGCATGCTGCTCGCCATAGCACAACCCTGCACGATCGCCCGCTTACGCATGCTGCTCCTCATCGCACCACCCTGAACGATTGCCCTCCTGCGGATGCTGATCACCATCGCACCCTTTCACGCGATCATTCACCTGCGCATGCTGCTCGCCATCGCACAACCCTGCACGATCGCCCGCTTACGCATGCTGCTCCTCATCGCACCACCCTGAACGATCGCCCTCCTGCGGATGCTGATCACCATTGCACCCTTTCACGCGATCATTCACCTGCGCATGCTGCTCGCCATCGCACAACCCTGCACGATTGCCCGCTTACGCATGCTGCTCCTCATCGCACAACCCTGAACGATCGCCCTCATGCGGATGCTGATCACCATCGCACCGTTTCACGCGATCATTCACCTGCGCATGCTGCTCGCCATCGCACAACCCTGCACGATTGCCCGCTTACGCATGCTGCTCCTCATCGCACAACCCTGAACGCTCGCCCTCTTGTGGATGCTGATCACCATCGCACCCTATCACGCGATCATTCACCTACACATGCTGCTCGCCATCGCTTACCGCCAGCGATCTTCTTCACCTACGCGGCAGCACGATCCCTCGCCGTCACGCCATCGCTTGCGTTCGTCGCCTCGAACACGTGTTCATTTACCTGCCCACCCTCACGCCCATTCGCCTGCGCGCCCGCGCGATCGCTCGCCTGCGCGCCCGCGCGATCGCTCGCCTGCGCGCCCGTGCGATCGCTCGCCCGCGCGACCGCTCGCCTGCGCGCCCGCGCGACCGCTCGCCTGCGCGCCTGTGCGCCCGCGCGACCATTCGCCTTTGCGCGACCGTTCGCCCTCGCGCGACCATAGTTCGCGGCGAATTCCACAGCCGGTGGTAGCAGCAGGGACGCGTGCTCCTAGGCGGCACTCGGGATCACCTCCATCCAAGCACAGGTTGGTAGTGCAGGACGAAGACAGGTCAGTACAGCATTCTTCCCCACCTTCTTTTCAGGCAGGAACCGTCGTGTCCACTCCAAAGGATCGCCCGATCCCTTTCACCTTAGCGAGGATTTCGGACTCTGTGTCCTTGGAGCAGCAGACATGGTTTGATCCGCTGGCACGGGCGTTAATGAGGGTTATGAAACCAGCACTCGCCGGCCAGGGTAACAAACCAGCGGCTGTCTCTCCTACGCTGAAGAGAAAGAGAGGAGTGGACTTCGTGGTCTCCATCGGACAAGGGGTGACTGCTTACCTCTTCCTCTGGGAGCTTACCAGGTTCTTTCCCTCCTCGGTTACGGCCCGAGGTTTGGTTCAAGGAAGCTACAGGAAGATCAAGGGTACTTTCCTCCTCTCGAGCTCAGGCACCTTGGCCTTTCGTCGTTAAGTATCTACTTGCGGACAAGCTCGATGTTGTACCATCTGGACGCGCTGACTGAAGGCTTCCTTCGGGTGTCTCATCTGTGGAGGTCAACGACCTCAGACACCCTTCCATCCTTGAGAAGAGTTTTGTCTTTGCCCAAGGACAGAGACTTAGACAGCTGCTGTGCGGAGTAAATTGACTTCCGGTTTCACTCCTCCAAGGCGCTTTCTTCCAGACTCTGCAGGGCTCCAGCTCCCTTTTCTTTCAACCACGTCGGCCTAAGTTATCGGCTACGACAACTGGGACAAGGTGTCCAATTGCAGTTTCCTCCTGTCAGGAACAGATGGCACGGGAGACTCCCCCGGGGGGGCATAGTCCTAAAAGGAGTTCACGAACTCTAGGATTGCAGGTTTTTTCGCTGGGAGGATGCTTAAGGTTACTCATCCGAATGACAGCTTCCCGATGCCCATTCCCGCACAATCTCTGTGAGTAGCCAAGGATATTGCGCCTGCCGTCTCTGTCAGCGAATTCAGTGTCTCTGAACCTCTATGCCATAGCATCAGCAGAGTTGCCCGGTTGGGCAGAATGATCCATACCTTAGGCGAAGGTCTTCCTTAGGATCATCGACGGCTTCACCCCCGGCCCCCTCAGTCGATCCTTTCTTGTAAGGAAGGATCTGAGAGGGGATGTCCATAGTCGACCTCTCAGCCCTGATCAAGTTTGTCGAACAAACTTCGGCCAGCGTAGACCAGCAGAATCGATCAGACTGGTAACGAGGCGACAGGACTCCTTTAACCCTGGATCGGAAGGACGGGTACTTTCAGTTTCCATTCCATCCATCTTCCAGGGTGCTCGTCGAATTCAGCCTAAACTGCAAGTATTCCTGCTTATGATGCATTGTGGCTATCCCGCCGTGGCATAGCAGGTTTGTTTCCCCAGAGAACTCTCCCTGCCTTCCTCTTGGCCGCTCAGGTGCAGACTTCCGCCTCCTCTGCTGTTTGGAGGGCTGGTCAACTCCGGTAGGCTCGGGTTTCGACCTTCTTCAGCGCCGGGAAAAGCTTCCGGATGCTGACCATGAGTGTGGGCTCATGGTATTTTGCTTGGAGCCTTCTCTTCCTCTGCCTCAACATCTGGAGTATCTGGCCATGATATTGAGTCAACGGCCTTACCACGTTGGAAACCCCGCTTCTCGTCCGTCCAGCGAGGTTAAGCAACGTCGGTACTTGGATGGGTGACCACCTGGGGACGCCAGATTCTGTTACCACATCCTCCGAGCCTTCCTTTCGGTTGACTGTGGCAAGACTGAGGAGAGTCGCAGTACCTGTTCTCAGTCAAGCAGAGTTTTCAGCCCTACCTTGGAACGTTTCCTAGTTCTTCTTTCCTCATTGACCCGTTTATAGTCCGAACGGTCGCCTCAGGATAAGTTCCATGTGGGGCGATCCAAGTTCCGGTGGCTTCAGGCAATGTTTAACCGGACTCCCTGGCCCTATGGGACCAGCGGAACTATTAAACCTGCAATGGGTGTTGACCTATGGAGCCTCTTGATGGTAGTGGATATTCTCGTCCTTTCCCCACATTCTTGATGCGGTTCTCGGACTCGTCAAAGGAAAGGGGGGGGGGGGGGGCATGTTCCGGTCCAGGCCTATGGTCAAGACCTGAAGGATACCTCTCCATCATTCAGGCAGGCTTAAGGGCCTTAGTCTGGCCCCTCTTCAGATCCTACCGCTCCTGCCAAGTCGCCCCGTTGCGTGTCGACTTCATGCTAACCAGCAGGGGACGCATTTTCACACCTTCACATCTTGCAGTAGAGATACCGGGATGATTGAGATTCTCTCAATTCCACCATCGGCTCTCTCATTCCAGGCAGGGGAATGTTTCTCTCAGACTATCCGAGCAGAGCCTCATAGAGAGAGTGTACCTAGGGGTCTTTGACCTTGGGTAACCAGCAAGTGCTGGTCTGGGGGACCTGATCGCGACAGCTTGGAACCTCAAGCTTCCGCTAGTCTTCCCCCCAGTCTCAGACCCCGAGACTCTGGCAAGATGCATTCCGGTGATGGTGGGACAACTTCGACGCCTGCGTCTTCCCTCCTTTTTGTCTGCGGACAATGGGTCTCAACAAAACCAGGTTGTCTGTCAACCTTTCAATGGGAGAGCTCCACTGGGACTATGCGCAGAACGGTTTCTGGACCCTCTGCTTCCCCTGACGGAACTCCTGGGAGAGCTTCTCCCACGGCGCAGACTACTCAAGCAACCACACTGCGACATCTCTCCCGAACCGGGGCGTCGCTTCGGCTTCATGCCTGGAGACACTACGCTTCCTCCTCTAGAAGAGACAACCCGCTACAGTCGCGGTACGGAGGTCGCGTCATCTGCGATAGTCATCCACAGGGGTCTCCCAGGCAAAGTGAAGAGTGTAAGGTGGTTGGTGCCGTGGGAGATATACCTCTTCCCGTGAGGCCTCTTCTCCAGCAATAACGGTCTTATTGCCTTTCGGCGGGAGGAAACTCCTTTCCGCTCTTGGCAATGAAGCCTGTCGCTCAGCCTTTCCCTGACCTTCAGGCTTAAAGGAATAACTTTTTCCTGCCCGCTGGATCTATCCTCGCTCATGCGAAGCTACGATCGTCCCTGCCCTAGTCGGAGGAAGACCTCCAACTTGGAGCATGGCTCGGACTTTTAGTCCTTTAAGAGATCTTCTCAAGACCCTTTTACGACAGGCCTCGGATTGTATTCCGCCTTGGGTCTTCTGCTCACTCTGGCCACGGCCAGTGTGTAAGCAATCTTCTTGGTCTCTTACTACTCCCCCCTTTCTAAGGAAGAGGGGAAGGCAACATTCAGGCTCGCTCCTGAGTTGTTGGCTAGACTCAGAATCTGAGGGTCCCGACCCTTCGGTCCGATTCATTCAAGATTTCGAGTCTCCATTCTGTGTCTGATGTCCCAAGACCTTCTCTTTCTTGCCAGTAAGGAATCGAGAGGTTAGCGCTGGGACCAGCTGCAGTTTGGCCTCAGTTGCAGCCGATTTGGGAACACAAGGAGGACATGGGGGGAGAGTCACCAGTATACCTCTTCAGCCCGGACTCAAGGACATTCATCTCGACCTGTCTTCAGACCCTCCCCCGTCACGTCGCCCTACAGCACGATGTTGGATACATCGCAACGTCCCTCGCCTTCGAGTAATACTACTCTGTGACGCAGGTGCTACAAGCTGGAGTCTGGAAGCGTCTGATGACCTTCGCAGCCCGCTTCCTGCAGGGCGTGACCCACAGGAGTCTCGATACGTTTTCTATCGCTCTGTGGTGGCTACACAACAGCTGGTCTAACCTCAGGCTCCTTTTGGACAGGTAGCAGAAGGTTGAGGGCATTGTTATCAGGTTTTAGTCTGCATGAACGAAAGAAGTATGTCTGGCCCTTACTTCTTTCTTCATCATCCCCTCTACGGGGAAGCAGCATCCTGGTCTCTGCATAGCTGACCTCGAACCTCTGCAGGTAAACCATGCTTCCTTGTGTTCCGAGTATTGAGTCAATACTGTCGCGTCCCCCATACCCTGACGAGGTGGTATTGGGAACGTCCTAACCCAGAGTTCCTTCTGGAACTCCAGGTCAACTGCCTAAGACGGGTCACACTTCTTCCTTCACACACAAGCTTACGTAGGCCACATGGTTCCTTGCGGAGCAAGGAACTTGTGAGGTGCAGGGACTCCTTTTCTCGAGTGCGACTCACTCGGATTCTGAGTCCCCGGGTAAAGCCAAAGCCAGTATGGCTGGGGACTTTCCACCCTTCCTAAGGGATAAGTCACCCTTTGTAAATAGCGTGGTTTGTATTTCGGTTACGGAACAAATGACAAATTCGAAGATAATTTGTATTTTTCCTAACCATACAAACCTTAGCTATTTACACATATTTGCCCGCCAGCCCTGTCCCCCAAGACAAGTCCTACCTCTAAGTGAAAGTGAGTATTCACCTGTGTGTGAGGGGGAGGAGGGGTAGCTAGCTACCACTCCCCTACCCCCCGCTAACTAGCGCGGGGGTAATACACCCTCGTTAAATTCTAATGGCTCGCCATTTCAGCTACGCTAAAAGTAATAACCCTTTGTAAATAGCTAAGGTTTGTATGGTTAGGAAAAATACAAATTATCTTCGAATTTGTCATACTTTGTTAATAAGAATATTAATGGAAATAAGACTTATTTTCTGTTATCTCAACACTTTTAATTGGGCTGAGTCTCATGCCCCTCAAGTATTTGTACCTGTACGTTGGTACAGTATTTCCATCTGTACTTGAACTAAAGTTTGTTACAGAATCACCAGTCTGTGAAATATTTTTCGCTTTCTCTCTCGCTCTCTCTCTCTCCCTCTTATTGTGAGTAAACCACAATCATTTACTTCAAGAATAGATAAAGAGATCAACAGTAATATTTTCTAAGTACTTTAGGCACCTGTATTTATATTGCTATGTAACTACCTAATAAAATGTTATCTTTCAATAGGTTGAATCAGATTCTGTTCAGGTTGCAACAAACATCAAACAGAATCTTATGGAAATAAAGAGGGTGACAGACTCTAAAACAAGCCTTGAGTTTGCCTATAAGAACCACGTTGCTCGGATAAGGGAACGAGATGAGTTGCTCCAGAATGTCACGAAGGATTATGAATTTTCAGGTGAGAGTTGGTAAAACTTTTCCCATTGGTTAATGTAAAGGTTGCGCCTAAAACTGGTTCTCAGAGAAGGTTATGTTTTGGTCGTACTCTGTTGAAGAGTTTGGCAGGGAAGAGTGCCAGAAGAATGTGCTTGTTATATTAAAAATTGTAGGGCAGTTTTAAAGAACAGTAGTACAGTAATGTATGTCTAAATGAATAAAGAAAAGTAGCCTTATTAAATAGGATATAGCCATGCAAATGATATGGTCTTGGCAATTTAATTGAGAAATGTCTAGGTTGTTGGTAGAATGAAGAGGTTTAGTGTGATATATTTTAATTTATTCTTAGATTGATCCCAGCTGTGACAAGATCATCGTTAGGCTCATGACTTGTGAACTTTTTTACGGTGAGCAATAACATCATGTGGCAACCTACGTATGTTTACGTTTTGTGGAGTAACTAACAAAGAAATATAGATATAAATAAAGTGATAATTACATTAAAGGTTTAAAGGCTGCTCATGAATGGCAAAGGCAAGGGACAGTGATATTGCCTTAGCTAGACTGGCCAATATATCCATATGATCAGTGCCATAGTCCCCTCTCCATCCAAGCTACGACCAGGGAGGGCGTGGCAACGGTTACTGATGACTCAGCAGGTAGACCTATAGGCTACCCCAAACCTCCCCACGAATGGTGAGGTTGCAGACACTAAAGCCTATCAAGTTTGAGCGGGGCTCGAACCCAAATCCGGTGAGCGCTTTGCAGGGATGCTTCCAATAGGCCACGACAACTGAAAGCTGAATAAATTTTCTATATAGCTACGTGAACGGATGATGCACAGATCCTCAGAGGGTTAAGGACAGTTGATGAGTATTTTCATGCAAGGCCTTCCATTACTTTGATGTGAAAATAGCATCAATTGAAATTTGTTTGATGTAAGGAATTTTTTGCAGAAATTTCCGCACGGTTATATGAAATTATTTCTTATTTCAGATTTCTTTGGCATTCAACAGTATGATGATGAAAAGGTCAAGGGACTGTTGGCACACTTAGATGGGTATGTTGCAGATCAGTATCAAATCATTCTCACAAAAAAGAAAGATTTTGAGAAGCAAGAAAATGAAATCCAGTTGGAGATTGATGCTTTGAGGTAAATATATTTATGATTTGATTCTCTTGATTTTGCTTCTTTACTTTTGTAAGATGTCTTTATCTCCTAACACTAATACCATGATTTTGGGCAGTGATTCCAGATTGGAAAATTTAATTCTTATTTGTTCCATCATGGAGTACTTACCTCGAACTACTTTCTTAGGAGTATCTGGGATCTCCTCCCAACCGACCAGAGTTTTGTGTAGTTTACCCTAGTCCCGTTTTCTATGAGGGGTAACCTCAGGTGGAGTGATACGCGCCCTGAGGCTAACCCCCGGTCAGAGAGCATGCTTGCTCAGGTCTCGATCTCCAGTAAGTTCTCTGGTCGCGTCACGATAACATCTCGACGCTCTCTCCTTACCCAGTGCGACCCTTTGCATCTGCTAATGTGTTAAAATATGCCATCATCAAATATTGTAATTCTTTCAAGACAGAACTGCATTATCTGCTACCAATGCCTCTGAATAATATTGCTAACTTTTTTGTTTTCTTAGATATGCCAAAGGTTTTTTGGTTGCATCTATCAAAGGTTATAAATCTATATTAGCTATAATACAACAACATGCAATTTAGATCTTGCCAACAATACATTCATTAAGTATGTTATCAGATCCTTTAGTATTGCTATCTCCTGGAATGTTAGCGTAGTCTTAACCCTTTGAGCGCCATTGGACGCAATTACATCCACTATTTCTACTCCCTTCACCGCCATATGACGTAACTTACGTCTAGTAATTACCAGGTTTTTTCTGTTCCTTGTAATATTTACATATATGAAAATTTTACAAAATACTTAACATTATATATCAATGGAAAGGAAATATGAAAATTTTACAAAATACTTAACATTATATATCAATGGAAAGGAAATATGAAAATTTTACAAAATACTTAACATTATATATCAATGGAAAGGAAATTTAGTCAGCTATGCAGTTGAAAATGTTGCAAAGTCTTATCTTTTATAGTTTATATGCTAAGATGAGTTAAGTAGAATAACCCCCCCAAAAAAGCCATGCGGTTTGACTGCTAAATCATTTGGTAGGGTTAGAATTCTTTTACAGTCCTCAGTTTGACTACAGAGTCAGGTGGGTCTAGATAGCTTTCTTTGAAGATTTTGTGTAGCCCTTGCATCACCCAAGATGCAGAAGGAGCAATTTCTTCTCATATTACCAGCTTCAAGTAACAAGAATTACTTTTAAATGAATTTTTCAAGATATTTTTAAATAATGTGGAAAGTCCCTTTGGCCAGTTAGGGCCTTCAAGGAGTACGTGAAGAGATAATTTCTTTTATGTTAAATATCAAGATTTTCTTTTGCTTAGAGATAAATCTTATTTTATGTCAAGGAACGCTATGTCAAGGAACACTTATGTACTTTTTCATAGAGTGTAATCATGGAAGCTCAACCTAACTTAAAATTAGTCTTTATCTTCCATACCTTGAAGGTAGAATACATGATATTAGAGAAATGGCTACATCTATTAATTTCATTAGAAATTTCTCCCTGCAAAAGGTAATAAGTGCAGGCTAATGAAGTAGTAGCACAGTCTTTGCTTCTTCTTACTTCAAGGCTAAGTTGTGTATATTTCATGATATTTGTTTTATCTTCTAGTTGTGGTAGGGGACATTTTAGATTTATAAAGTAATGTCTATTTCTTTATTTTTTTATGATTGATTTCTTCCTGGCTATGAAGTGAGGGGGTCAGTTAAGGTACTTGAATTCTCTAGAGACATTCTTTGGATTAGCCCTAATTTGTTTTTGGGTTAGTGTTGGTCCTTTTGGTGGAGTAATACTCTTAATGTAAGGGTTGGTAATGTTGAAATCCTTAACCAATGCAAGTCTTTTCTTCTTTTAATGGAATTAGAGGAGAAGATACAAGTCTTCTCACAACCTTATAATGCTTATAATGCTCATAAACCTTATAATGCTTATAATGCTCTTACAAATCTACTACTGATCATCAAATTTACGCATTTGTTAATCAAAACTGCACTGGCAAAGCTTATATCACAATGAGTTTGATAAGTATTGAAATAATACATTAAATTTTAAGAAAATGTTTGTTATACTTTCAAGAAAAAGTTTGATTACAATTTCCATTATCCTTTGTGAAGAAAGTTGGATCTACTGATCATCAAATTTATGCATTTGTTAATCAAAACTGCACTGTCAAAGCTTATATCACAATGAGTTTGATGAGTATTGAAATAATACATTAAATTTTAAGAAAATGTTTGTTATACTTTCAAGAAAAAGTTTGATTACAATTTCCATTATCCTTTTTGAAAAAAGTTGGTTATTAACTTTGCAATAAGGCTTTGTTTGCTTCTTGATCTAAACAAAAGACTAAAGCCACACAAAAAATATTCAGGCTTTTGAAATGAAGACTGATAGAAATAACTTCTGAGGTTAGGTACTCATTTTCATGTTATAATTGTTGAAGGTTTTTATCCTGACTGATTGTGACTGGAGTTATTTACAAACTCGTTGATTTCTATAACAGTAGATTAGATAAGTTTTGTAGATTTTGTATATGACTGCATGTGTTGTCAACAACAATTATTGTACTCACAACCCTCGGCAATTATCAAAATGGTAACTAGAACACTGGTTACTCTCCACACTAAAGTGGTCTCATGACTTGTTCTTTCGCATCATTATTGATTGCCTGATGCTCTCTTTCCAATACCTTCTATCAAAGGCATCTTCTTTTACCATATCACCTCTTTCCATATCAGCCTTCACCTTATCTTGCCATTTAATTCTCTGCCTCCTTCTTGATCTTATCCCCCTAACAGGGTTCCTCCTAAACCCTCCTCACTCGCTCCCCACCATCCATCCTCAATACGTGCCCATACCATCTCAGCAGAGACACTCTTAAAAGTGGTCTCAAGACTATGTATTATCGCAAATCCTTTCCTTGAGCTAAAAGAGGATTTATATTTTATCACCATCAGAAAGAGAGAAGCAGCATTAGAACAGGAAATTAGAACCAAAGAAAAACAGAGGGATGATTCCAAGATCAAGCAGAGAAGCATTAAACAAGAGCTTGAACGGAATGAACAGGAGTATTCAGCTAGTTCACTAAATGAAGTCAAACAACAGCTGGCTCAAGTTGAAGAAGGGCTTAAGAAGCAGGAAAAAAAATTGAATATAGAAAAGGTAAATTATTTTTACTCTGAATTATTTTAGCATTTAATATTGTATAAATTTGTATCATTTAATATTATATAATTTTCAATATTAATCTTACCCGATGATCATGTAGCTGTCAACTCTGTTGCCCGACAGAAATCTACGGTCGGGATACGCCAGCGATCGCTATACAGGTGGGGGTGTACACAACAGCGCCATCTGTGAGTAGGTACTCAAGTACTTCTTGTCAACAAGAACTCAATTTTTCCTCTGTCGTGCCACCGGCAAGACCTACTAATACGCCGTCCCTAACTGGATTTGTTTTCACAACTTTTTGGTGAAGTACACTATTCCAGTTTTGAGCTTTCGCTATGCAGGGGTTTTATCTTCATTTCAAAACTTGAACTCGTTTTGGATAGATTTAATTATGGTGACGAAGAGAGTATGGACTCTCTTTCACTTTTAAATGGCCGACCCTTCCCTTAGACGGAAGTGTTGGTGTCGAAGAGAGTATAGACTCTCTTTCACTTTTTATGACCGACCCTTCCCTTAGATGGAAGTGTGTTTAGGTTTTTGGTAATTTTGCTTAACAAAGTTATAGATTTAGTTTATATCTCTCCGCCATTTATAGGCCTCTTCGATTAACTTTCCATTTATTATAAACTTATAAAACTTATTTTTTATGTTTGTTTATATGCGACCTTTCCTAATAGTAGGCGGTCCTTACTTGGAACCGAAGTTAATTAACATTGAGCCCGTCATATCGTATTTCCTGTTAAGAATTTATGCTATTTTAATTTTAATGTTTTTGAAAGAATTTCTTTGATAGTCTCGTACTGTTTTCAAAGATGAACTAACGTTTAGTTTAGTCTCCGCAGTTGTTGACGTTCAGAACGTTCAACATGCGCTCTATCGTTACGATAGAGAGAGAGTATTTCACGGTTTCACGTTGCAGTAAGAGTAAACCGATTCTAGCGTTTCGTTCATTCTTTCTTAGCTTAAATGGTTTTAATTCTAATAAAGGAACTTTTTATTTGGGAAACCTTTCAGTTTTTTTTTTTTCCTTTAACAAATAATATGTTTTAACGATATATAATTGGGCTCATCTCTCAGGTTCTAAGTCAAGAGAGAGAGAGAGAGAGATAGAGACGGAGGGAGAGAGAGGAGGATAAACGTTTCGTTCAAGCGGGTAACGTTGTTCTCGTTTTTTACTCTTCTCCCTAGTCGCTATAGGGGAAGAAGGTAAAACGTTTCTAGAGTTTTATTCTTGTTCCCAGGCTTTATGCGGTGAGAGATTTTAAACGTAGTTTATTTGATCTAGTGTTTAGTCTCTTTTCCAGCCACTGAATTCTTTATCTTTCATTATGTTTTTCTGTTACATTGTAAAACTTTTTTCGCAATTACTACCTTTTAATGAAGGATAGGATTGCGTGTTTCAGGTACAAATCACTTAAAGTTTCGAGTTCAGTGAAATAAGTACAAACAGAAAATCAAAAGTGATAAAGTGATATGCGCAAAGTGTTACAGTGTTGCGTTCGAGGGTTCGTTTGTTCGTGCCAGTTGTTCACCTTGTCCGATACCTCTTACAAGCTCCCAAGCCCAGGGGAGAAGTATTGTCGAAGGACTTATGGGTTCCACAGGTCTTGATCGACGAACAGACGTTTCCCTCCGTGGTTTCGGGTGTATCTACACACGTTGCCGACGTGATCACCCCACCCACACAAAGACGAGAGAGCCCATTTATTCCTCGTCTGCGGAAGAGGTTTCTCGCAGAAACCATGGACCAAATCTTGCAGCTTTTAAGTGCAAGTCGGTCCCTTCCGCGCAAGTCCAACGGCCTAGGTGTAGCCACTGGGTCAGTTCGGACTCGCTCCAGTCATCTGACGACTGCACACCTCCCAAGAGAGGCAAGGTGGTACCGCAACAGGCAGTAACTCCGTCTGTTGCCGCACCAGCTGTTTTAGACCCTCAGTCACAACGGACAGTAGCTCTGTTTGTTGTTGTCTTTCATAGACCCTAGTGGTCCATGCTGCAGACTATACAGTCTCAGCTTGCTCCTTCATGCAGGAGTATCGTGCTGGAAGGTTGACAATGCACCTGTTAACCTACAAACCGCCGAGGTTGTGCGCTCAGCAGATACTGCGGCTGCCTGCTCCCACACTCCACCTGTGAGAGCTCCACCTCCGATGCGCAGTCCACCCTGCCAGACGCATGTTCTTGCTGCACCATCCGTTGACATGCGTGAGCTACCGCATCAGCAGTGGGAAGGTGCTGTAGAGCTGCCGGGTTCCAGCTCTATGCGGCATTCTCCGCAACCCATGCGGCATGCTCCGCATACCATACAGCATGCTCCGCATACCATTCAGCATGCTCCGCAACCCACCGCAGCCCCTCCCACGCACCAGCACTCTGCTTTTGTTGTTGCCAGCTCCCACACTCCGACTGCGGAGAAGGTTGACGATGCACCCGTGGGCCTACACCTCCCACGGTTGTGCGCCCGGCATGGCTTCCTGCTCTCACACTCTTGTTGTGAGAGCTCCTCCACCCATGCACAGTCAACCCTGCCAGATGTATGATGACTCCCACACACAGAGCACTCCATTGCCGTGCGTGAGCTACCACAAGCTGCCGTGTTTTGACACGGTGTGTCAGCCTCTGCAACACACTGTGGTTACCGCCACTCGCCCGCAGCTAACTAGTCAGTCAGGGGTTGAGGCTTCCCCACACAACTTTGGTTGTTGCCAACTCACAGACTGTCAAACAGTTACATGACGTTGCCTTCTGGTCTGCTACTTATACACCAGTGCTGTATGTCCTCACGCTCCTGTTGTGGTTGACAGTTCAGTTTTTGACAGTTCACAGACTGTCAAGCAGTTTCATAATGTTGCCTTCTGGTCTGCTGCTTTTGCACCAGTGAAACCCTCACTGAGAGAACCTAGCTTTTCTCGGATATGGTTCCTGTAGATGAGAAAGTGCTGTTCTCCCTCCTTCTGATATTCCCTTGAGGACTCTGTCATTTGGAGAGGAGCCTTAAGCTGCTTAGCCTCCTATGGACTTTAATTTAAGCATAACATGCTTCCAGGGAGGGTAAATGGTTCCGCTTCAGTCGCTAACCCCGTCTGTTGCCACACCTGCTCCCATAGACCTTGGGCTTTGTTGCAAGACATGCAGTCCAAGCTTAGTCCTTGATAGAGGATTTTTTACGGAGAAGAACCTTCTTGCCAACGACCTTCCTACCGGTTGGTTGTACGCCCTGTTGACGCTGAGGTATCCTACTCACGTCCGCCAGTTGAGATGGTTCCTCCACCGGTGCGACCCAGTGTGGGTTGCCAGTCGCACGTTGACGTTAAGCTACTCTCGGAGGTGGTTGTGGACGTTCAGTGTGTCACTGGGAAGACGTTCAACAACCAGCAGAGGTGACTTGTTGTGACGCAGTGCGGCAACCTCAGCAACCCGATAAGGGGTTGTCTGTACTACCCAGACAGTCTAGACAGTTTCGGGTTGTCGCTGTACTTCCTTGCATCCCCATGGTTGACAGTTCACAGACTGTGCTGCAGTACCATGATCT
This sequence comes from Palaemon carinicauda, assembly GCF_036898095.1. NCBI lineage: Eukaryota > Metazoa > Arthropoda > Malacostraca > Decapoda > Palaemonidae > Palaemon > Palaemon carinicauda. The sequence goes on from NC_090736.1 coordinate 152,994,587, forward strand.
TGTGTCCGGCTCCGTCACGCATCCACCAGTGCGACCGGATTCAGCGAGTCAGACGTTGCCCACTCCGTTGCCGTTTCCTCATCAGTTTCGGATGAGGAACCCTCTGATGAGGACATGGCTGAACAAGAAGATCAATCCCCAGCCCTGCTATCCATCCAGAAGATGCTGAAGAAGGAATACGGCCCTGTCAGGCTGTGGATGAGTCTGGTTAGGACACTGTCATCCGTGGTTCAATTGGTGTCACTTGGAAGACTACACCTCCGTCCTCTTCGGTTTCATCTAGCTCTTCACTGGAAAAGGACAAGACGCTAGAAGCGGTCTCGATCCCGGTTTCCGGAAGATAAGTCTGGTCTAACCTGAGGAAAGGACTTTATCAACCTTTTATAGGGTCTTCCCCTGACTGTTCAGACTCCCAACCACGTTCTCTTCTCAGACGCATCGGACGTAGGCTGGGGTGCGACCTTAGGCGGTAGGGAATGCTCGGGATTATGGAACTCGAGTCAAAGGATAACTGCAAGAAGCTTCTGGCAGTACGTCTGACCTGGAAAAGCTTCAGGTCTCTCCTTCAAGACAAAGTAATGGAGGTCAACCCGGACAACTGCTTTGATGTTCATCTCCTAGCAAGGAGGGACCTACTCTCTGACATGGTGCGAGTTCGCTAGTGACCTCCTCTCCTGTTCAACAGGTCTAGACTTTTCACTAGTAACAAATTTCTTCCAAGGCAACTGGAATGTCTTAGCAGTTTGTCTCAGTAGGAAGGGACAATAATTCCAACATATTGGACCCTCCACAGAGATGTATGCAAGAGACTTTGGGTCACCTGGGGCCAGCCAACCATAGATCTCTTCGCAACCTCGATGTCCAAGAGGCTCTCAATACTTTGCTCACCTATCCCGGACCCAGCAGTGGTTCTTTTAGATGCCTTTCTACTAGATTAGTCTCATCTAGATCTATATGCATTCCCTCCGTTCTAGATTGTCAACAAGGTACTGCAGAAGTTCGCCTCTCACGATGGAACAAAGTTGACACTAGTTGCTTCCCTCTGGCCCGCGAGAGAATAACTTACCGAGGTACTTCGATGGCTAGTAGACGTTCCCAGAACTCTTCCCCTAAGGGTGGACCTGCTACGTCTGCCACGCGTAAGAAGGTACTCCAAGGCCTCCACGCTCTTCGTCTCACTGCCTTCAGAGTATCGAAAGACTCTCGAGAACTAGAGGTTTTTCGAAGGAGGCAACCAGAGCGATTGTTAGAGCAAGGAGAACATCCACCCTTAGAGTCTACCAATCGAAGTGGGAAATCTTCCTAAACTGGTGCAAGTCAGTATCCGTATCCTCGACCAGTACCTCTGTAACTCAAATAGCTGACTTCCTCTTATATCTGAGGAAAGAACGATCTCTTTCAGCTCCCACTTTCAAGGGTTACAGAAGCTTGGCATCAGTCTTCCGTCACAGAGGCTTAGATCTTTCCAACAATAAAGATCTAAAGGACCTCCTTAAGTCTTTTGAGACCACGAAGGAGCGTCGTTTGGTTACACCTGGTTGGAATTTAGACGTGGTTCTAAGATTCCTTATGTTAGACAGGTTCGAACCACTTCAATCAGCCTCCCTGAAAGATCTCACCTTTAAGACTCTTTTCCTGATATGCTTAACCACAGCTAAAAGAGTCAGTGAGATTCATGCCTTCAGCAAGAACATCGGATTTTCATCCGAAACGGCTACATGTTCTACATCTTGGTTTTCTAGCCAAACACGAGCTGCCTTCTCGGCCTTGACCAATATCGTTCGTTATTCCAAACTTATCGTATGGTTGGAAATGAACTAGAAAGAGTATTATGTCCTGTAAGAGCTCTTAAGTTCTATTTTAAAAACCTTTACGAGGCCCGTCTGAAGCTTTATGGTGTTCTGTTAAGAATTCATCTTTGCCTATGTCAGAGAATTCTTTATCCTATTATTTTCAGACTGTTAATACGAGAAGCTCATTCCCTTCTGAATGAGGAAGACCAAGCTTGGCTGAAGGTAAGGACACACGAAGTTAGAGCTATCACAACTTCCGTGACCTTTTAATAAAATAGATCTCTGCAAAATACTTTCGACGCAACCTTTTGGAAAAGCTAATCAGTGTTCGCGTCTTTTATCTTAAGAATGTCCAGTCTCTTTACGAGAACTGCTACACTCTGGGACCATTCGTAGCAACGAGTGCAGTAGTGGTGGGGGCTCCACCACTACAATTCCCTAATTCCAGAACCTTTTTAATCTTTCTCTTGAAATATTTCTGGGTTGTCCGGAAGGCTAAGAAGCCTTCCGCATCCTGGTTGATTTGGCGGGTGGTCAAATTCTTTCTTGAGAAGCGCCTAGATTAGAGGTTGTGATGAGGTCCTTTAGTATGGGTTGCAGCCCTTCATACTTCAGCACCTAGGAGTCGCTCAGCATCCTAAGAGGATCGCTAGGCTCAGTAAGGAAGACGTACTTAAAAAGGCAGAGTAATTGTTCAAGTCGACTTCCTTACCAGGTACTTATTTATTTTATGTTTGTTATTTTGAATAACGGCTAAAATAAGATACGGGATACTTAGCTTCTTTGTTAACATGTATGCTGGTCTCCACCCACCACCCTGGGTGTGAATCAGCTACATGATCATCGGGTAAGATTAATATTGAAAAATTTTATTTTCATTAGTAAAATAAATTTTTGAATATACTTACCCGATGATCATGAATTTAAGGACCCGCCCTTCCTCCCCATAGAGAACCAGTGGACCGAGGAGAAAATTGAGTTCTTGTTGACAAGAAGTACTTGAGTACCTACTCACAGATGGCGCTGTTGTGTACACCCCCACCTGTATAGCGATCGCTGGCGTATCCCGACCGTAGATTTCTGTCGGGCAACAGAGTTGACAGCTACATGATCATCGGGTAAGTATATTCAAAAATTTATTTTACTAATGAAAATAACATATTTATATGATTTTACAAAACTGGCCTCTGCGGAGAAGCAGATAAGAATGAGGTGTTCAAGTAAAAATTAGGGATCAGGGACATCATGTGTGTGTGAGATAAGCTTTTAACATAAATTATTGATGTAAGTCTTTAATAGGGAAGCACTGTGGGTAGATTAATGAACACATAAATTAATGTCACTGTTAGCCTGTGATTTTTGTGAAAGAACCACTAAAAATTTGGTAAGTAGAATTTACTTTATATTCTAAAATCTGGTACAATTGCTTTTGGATGTATTGAAGCTTAGATGATAAGGGATCAGTTTTGAAAACTATGTAATTGTATTAACTTTTTCAAGCTGTTAAGCTATGTACATAGAGTTGGTTAATGTGTTTTGTATTTCTTTGGCTTTTCATTCTGTGATTTTTAGCTATGTATTAATGCAGTCCTAGTTCTGTCTACAGCTGACTAAAGGAAGAGATGGAAAAGACATGAGAGGTGGATGAATATTCAATTGATATCCAACACTCTTCGTACAGTAATTTGATTATCTACCTAAATGCTGTGGTTTGGAGTTACTGTTTGCAGATATTAGATTGGTCCAGTGAAAATGTTTTCCTTTAAATAGCCTCCACAGGCTAAAATATTTTTCCCCATAGAGATCAGTGCCATCAGTACATTGAAGGTACTACTTATAGTCTTTGTGGCATCTTTTTGTTCCCTATTTAGTCGTCTACCATACCTTCATTCCCGCTTCCTTGCTTCCATCTTGCTGTCCAATCTCTTATCTTTTCCTTTTTACTGCCACAAGGTCCAATACCTTATAGCCCAAATTCTAAGAACCAGATTCTATATGGTTCAAATTCTCAGAACCAGAGTCTATCCAAAGTAATTTGTTTTCAGTTTCAGAATTGATTTTACTAGAGAGACCGATATCAGTCATTACTATTTAAATCCATGTGGAGAGTAGTAAGGAATTTCCAAGGACTGATTTGGCTTTTATAGCATTTAGGGTTTTAAAATAACAGTATATAGGTAGATGGAAGATAGTTGAATGATAGCCATGAAGCTTTAATTAAATCTTAAATCTGAAAGATGATTACTGTTATAGCTTTGAAAATTTACATTGTTAATGAGATTGTAAAACTGACTTGATATATTTTTACACTATTTCTGTGTTGTGATTTTTAAATAAAGTACTCTATCAGTTATATATCTATAGTAATTTTTATTGTGTACTCTTTTCTGTTAACTTCAGGCTAGAGAAGAAATTGAAGGAATTAGAAGGTTGAGGAGTGAAGTTGAGCTGAGGCTGGAAGATAAGAAACGAGTTGTTAACAAAATGAATCGTCAAGCCCAAGCGCGATCTAAACTTGATATTCATGTTCAAGAGAAGGATAGTTTGGAAAACAAAGTCCATTTTATGTAAGTACGAGAGGTTTCGGAAATTTGTTATCGTTCATAAAGGTAAGGATGTTATTAGATTCCTCTTGGTCAGAAGAAATGCATTTTCATGTCAACGTTCTAGAAATGCAGGCTGGCTTTCTTGTGCTTGAAGCATTCCAAGAACATTTAATGAGGCGTATTACTCGGTAGTATTGATGAGCAACAACACCACCGTAGTGGCTTACGTCAATAAGCAAGGTGGCATGGTCTCCCACTCTTTGCAAGCTGATGAAGCAAAAGGATATCTGGGTGACATTTTGTGCTGTTGAGTTATCAACCAGATACATTCTGGGAAGAGGAATGTTGCTGGTAGACACACTTAGTAGACAAGGGCAGGTAATAGAGTTGGAGAGTTACCTATATCCCAGCATAGTGGAGAGACTTCTTGCTCTGTGGAGTTTTTTGGTGACTGAACTGTTTGCTACACAGCTAAACTGAAAGCTCCTTAGTTTTTAGGTCCCCTTTTTCAAACCTATGGTCCTTGTTCGAAGACACCTTGGTATCTTCTGGACACCTACGCAGTTCATCCGTTCAGCCTGATCCATCTGCTAATGAACCATGTGTTGAATATGGCAGGACTCAGGATGACCTTGATGGCTTCCAGGTGGCCACATGCAAAATGGTATCTTAATCTGTGAAGTCGCCGGAACTCCACATGGTTGGAGGCTATCAAGCATCTACATGCATAAGTCTTCGCGAGGCACTGTTCAGAGGTCTAGGTGCATGTGACAGTTCTCTGCTGCTGTTTACCAGGGAAAGTGGGCCATCTTTTGCAATTGCTGTTGTTCCGGTTGGAACAACTCTAGCGCAGGTTGTGGATTTCCTTGTCTTCCTTCGCCTAGAGAAGTGCCTGTCAGTTGTGGATGTCAAAGGCTACCGCTCAGTCTTACATACATACATACATATACCAAAGGCACTTCCCCCAATTTTGGGGGGTAGCCAACAACAACAAGAAACAAACTAGAGTGCGGGGAGCAGTCACTCTCCCCCCAGCTCCATCTCTTTGTTGCTGTCTCACAGGATTTTTTATATAGGAGAGGGGGTTCCCAGCCCCCTCGTCCCGTCCCTTTTAGTCGCCTCTTACGACACGCAGGGATAACGTTGGCGCTATTCTAATTGTTTCATGCCCCCGCGGCCACAGTCTTGAGTATAGTATTTCCATGGAAAGGTATAGACATCTAGTGGGATTTGTCAATGCTTATGAGGAGCTTCGAGTAGTCTTGCCCAGCCTGGGATCTCAGCCTCCTGGAGTGGGAGATGATCCTCATTTACAAGGCTCTTACACGTTCTGTACCCTGTTAGAACTTTCTGGTCGGATGGGGATCAGAGATATGATGCTTTTGAGTCCCATGAGGTCCCTGCAGTTTTGCCTGAAGATGACCCAACACATTAGGCCCGGGTGTCTGCGACTCAATCCTTATCACTACCAGGACTAAGAGAGAGGTATCAAGGAACACCATCTCTTTTTGGTTTCTTTAAATAATTCGTACATCGTATACTTGGACTGCTGATAGGATTGAGATACCAGCTAGGACCAGAGCTAATGTAGTCATGGGTATTGCCCCCACCCTAGACTTCAATAGGAATTTTTCAGTTGCCTTGTGTTAAAGGCTAGTTTTTGGAAACACCAGATCACCTTCAAGGCTTTTTATATACGGGAGTATACCCACAGATCCCTTGACATTTTGTGCTTGATCCCTTGACACTTTTTGCTTGGTCCAGTGGTGCCTGATCAAGCAATTGTGTAGCCACCCTAGCTCCCACATGGGACAGGAAATATCTATGTGTTTATTGTGACATATAAATGTAAGTCTGGAAGGAAAAGTGGACTAACTGGGTCTTCATTTTCCTGCTCCCTCTATTTGGGAGGAATTTACTCACTAGATCTGACATGATGCTGGTAAGCTACACTTCTGAGGTCCATTCTTTAAAATCTAAAGAAGTTTCTCCCCCATCCTCCCTAACAAGGTGGAGGATAAAATTTATTCCAACCCTGGGATCATCATATACAAGGTATGTTATTTCTTACTTACCGGTATATCCTCTTCAGGGGGATCCCTTATTTGACAAGGTATCAATCTTCTTGGACAGGCCAACCCCTATTCATCTATTCATCTCTATGATATGCAAATAAGAGTTTGCTGGTGTCATCTCAGCTCCTGTACGTGACTAGGTAGGTTGGCACTTCCGATGAAGAAAAAAAACCAACTAGCTTGGTTCTAGGGAGACATCAGACCCATCAATCAGTAAGTCTCCCTATTTTAGAGGACGAAAGGTTTTTATACACTTAGGGACAAATAACAAATTTCTAAGAGTAATTTGTATTTTTCCTTGCCTAATGTACAAATCAATCAGAGTCTTGTAAAATGGAACTTCCCTCCTCAACCAACCCCCTTCTTAGCCCAGAGCCGAAGGCCGAAAGTGCCGTGCTTCCGACAGGTAGAGGGACAGGTCATCACAATCTTGCTCACCACCTGTCATTAATTACTTTGTTAATGAATTCAACAGCTGTTGTAGCTCAGCTGGAGACATGTCCTCTATATTTGTATTGCTAGGAAAAATACGAAATACTTTTGAAATTTGTAATGCACTTCCTTTTTTGGTGTGATTTTATTTTTATGCTAGAATGGTAATCACGTTCCTTGCAACAATCCCAACAGGGACTGCTGTTTATCTTTTCTGTATATTTCTTTTATTCCAAATAATTTCTCTCCCTTATTACTTTTTACAAAAGGCATTGTGAATGGTGATGACAAAGAAGTATTTAAGAAAATGGGTTGCCTTTCTAGGTAAGCAAACTTATTTTTAAGGAACAGTAGCTCATATGGTATTTGGTGTCTTGGTCTTGTTGATGGTTGAATTGAAATGTAGAATTGTCAGAAATTTAATTATATACATATATTTTTTTTAGATTTGACAGAAATGCGGTTATAGAAAATATGATTGATGAATGTACACAGTAGAAAATACCTGTTACTAAAATCTCTTGTTTATTGAAAAAAGGAAATGAGAGTTCTAAAGGCTGAGGACTATATTTATACAAGATAACTAGTGTTTAATATTGTATATGGAATTGTGATGAAATAGATAAAAAATTTATCATTGAAATAGGTTCCTTAATTTTAGGAGGTCTTTATATTAATTGATATTAGCTATGAAACATGATTGCAAGACTAGTTTTGACGTTACTTATTTTAGAATGATTTATTGTTAATTTGTTCTCTTCATTTATTTATTTCCTTATTTCCTTTCCTCACTGGGCTATTTTTCCCTGTTGGAGCCCCTGGGCTTATAGCATCTTGCTTTTCCAACTAGGGTTGTAGCTTGGATAGTAATAATAATAATAATAATATGGTATTTTTATCTTTTTTTCCAGTAAACGAAAACACAAGGATGAATTTGAGCATATGTTTGGTGAGATTCCAGAGGAAAATATCAAGAATAAATTAGAAGCTTACCTTAATAGTTCAGTGAGTACTATATGTTTGTAAAGAAGTGCAGTGCATCAATATCTTTGTTGTGTCAATACTGTGTTTATGTTTCTTAGTACATACATATACCCAGGCACTTCCCCCAATTTTGGGGGGTAGCCGACATCAACAAAGAAACAAAAACAAAAAGGGGACCTCTACTCTCTACGTTCCTCCCAGCCTAACAAGGGACTCAACCGAGTTCAGCTGGTACTGCTAGGGTGTCACAGCCCACCCTCCCACATTATCCACCACAGATGAAGCTTCATAATGCTGAATCCCCTACTGCTGCTACCTCCGCGGTCATCTAAGGCATCGGAGGCAGCAGCAGGGCCTACCGGAACTGCGTCTTAGTAAGCTCTAAAACAGAAGGCACAATTTCAAACCATTCTAACTTCATCAGATGTACTTTCATGCAACCTGTATGTTGAATTTTGAATTCTGCAATTATAGAATGTGAGGTGATGATGCTCAGGTCTCATTTTTCAAAGTATCATTTTACTAATCGTGAGCTATATATAGTACGGAATGATTTAACAAAAGTAAAATAGATTCAGCATACTTTTAGAGTTTTTTGCACAACTGTTTTTTCAGGACTTCAATTCCCAGGTCCAAGGCTATACTTAGCATAAGTTGATGATTTTTTGCAATACTGCCAAGCTCAGAATAGGGTCAAATGAAGGTTTTGGTAAAGTAATATATTACCCTATTTTAGTGTAAGATTTTCTTCTGATTTTATTCCCTCATTGATGTAATTTGATATTTTCTATTTTTGGTCACCTTGGTTTTTAATGTAAATTTGAGTAAATCCTGTATTTTACACCATTTAAATGAGTTGCGATGCTTGTGCTAATTCTCAGGATATAGAGGAGGTCTAGCCAACAATCTTGGTGTTTTCTTTACATGTTATCATTTTCTTTTTGTTTTAATGTTTAGCCCATGAGAAATATGTCTTGACTTTGATTAAAATTTAAATACTATATACTTTTTCTTTAATTTTATAAATGTTATATGATTCTGAGGAACATATATACAGATCCATAATATAAATATTCAGAATAACTTTCACACTACACTTACGACTGTATGGTCCACTATTTACCTTAAATGTATGCTTAGAAGAGACATCACCACAATGTGTCCATCTCCAAAGACAAAAACTTTTTTTTGGCAAAAATAAAATTTCTCTCTCATTTGGGCTCCTTTGTACTGTCAAAGCTTAAGGTTACATGAAGAGGGAACCAAGTTGACAGTTAAAAACTAAAATACAACTGTACATGTTTTTCTTCACAACCTCTTCTTTTTTTTTTCTTTTCTAATATACAAGAAAAAAATTGAATAAGTTAAAGAGTTGTCAAGGAGTAGTGGGTCTGGTTTCCATCCTTTATTAGCATCTTTTTGACCATAAAACAATTAGTAGTGGCAGCTGAAGCAAAGATGCTCATTCTCCCGTAGCCTAAATGGGCATCTATTTATGTGAAGAAATGTTGCCTGTTCAGTACAGTCCTAACAATGATGATAAAACTCAAATTACTACAATAAAAACAATTAATTATATGTGGGTTGTTTTTCAATATTAATCTTACCCGATGATCATGTAGCTGTCAACTCCGTTGCCCGACAGAAATCTACGGTCGGGATACGCCAGCGATCGCTATCCAGGTGGGGGTGTACACAACAGCGCCATCTGTGAGCAGGTACTCAAGTACTTCTTGTCAACAAGAACTCAATTTTTCCTCTGTCGTGCCGCCGGCAAGACCTACTTGGATACGCTGTTGATTTTGGAGTCTTTGTTCACGATTTGGTGATGTATTTGCTCTAAAGTTATAGCCTTCGCTATTCAGGAAGCTTTCTCATTAGCTTAGCAAGCTTTTGGAATTAATTTAGATTAATTGGTAACGAACTTTGCTAGATTTTGGAATTCCCCCTTGACTACTTCTAAATTCAAGATGTCTGACCACTCTCAAGTACCTAAGTACAGGCAGTGTAGTGTTAGGACTTGTACTAGGCGTCTTCCGAAGGCCTCTATAGATCCTCACACCGTATGTTCCAATTGTAGGGGTAAATCCTGTCAATTGGAAGATCGATGTGGGGAATGTGCTGGGCTTTCGGAATTCGATTTTAACGAATTCCTTAGATATGCACATAGGTTAGAGAAGGAGAGAAATAGGAGGAGTTCTTCTCGCTCTGTGGATTTTTCCTCTCCCCATGCCCCTCAACCTTTTCCTTCCCCTGTGGTGGTGACTCCCGAACCTGCTACGAGTGCTCAGCCTGGTATGGCGGATATGTTGCGTGCCATTCAGGCTCTCGGTGACAAAGTGGAGTCATTGGCTAATGACCGTAATCAGCTCTTGGCAGATGTCAGAGAGCTGAAAGCGAAAAGTGCAGTGGGAAGTGTTAGTGCTAGTGATGTGCAAAGTGTCAGTGTCAGTGTTGCGCATGAGGGTACATCTGTGCGTGCCAGTCGTCCTCCCAGTCCGGGACCTCTTGCAAGCTCCCAAGCCCAGGGGAGAAGCAATGTCGAAGGACCAAAGGGTTCGGCAGGCCTTGATCGGCGCACGGATGTATCCTCAGTGGTTGCGGACGTATCTGTTAAGGATCGTCCCATCCACATACAGACGAATGAGCCCTTACATTCCTCGTCTGTGGAAGAGGTTTCCAGGAGGAAACGGTGGACCAAGGTCTCACGACCGCTCAAGCGTAAGGTCCCTTCCGAGCTAGTCCAACGGCCCAGGTGTAGCCACTGGGTCAGTTCGGATTCGCCGCAGTCATCTGATGACTGCACACCTCCCAAGAGAGGTAGAGTGGTCCCTCAACAGGCTACTGCTCCGTCTGTTGTTGCTCCAACCACAGTAGACCCTAAGTGGTCCATGCTGCAGACTATGCAGTCTCAGCTTGCTGCATTCATGCAGGAGTATCATGCTGAGAAGGCTCCTGTTAACCTACAACCCGCCGAGGTTGTGCGCTCAGCAGATACTGCGGCTGCCTGCTCCCACACTCCACCTGTGAGAGCTCCACCACCGATGCGCAGTCCACCCGGCCAGACGCATGTTCTTGCTGCACCATCTGCTAACATGCGTGAGCTGCCGCATCAGGAGTTGCCGGGTTCCAGCACTATGCGGCATTCTCCTCAGCCCATGCAGCATGCTCTGCAGACCTTACAGCATGCTCCGCATACCATGCAGCATGAGCCGCATACCTTACAGCATGCTCTGCATACCATACCGCATGCTCCTCATCCCACCGCAGACCCTCCCACACACCAGCCCTCTGCTTTTGTTGTTGCCAGCTCGCAGACCGACCAGCAGCGGCATGATGTTGGATCCGCAGGTACGCATGCACCCGTACTGCCGGATTCAGCCGTTCAGCTTTCTTCTCTGCCTTTACCTCTTACAACTCAGCTTTCGGATGATGAGGTATCGGATGATGAAGCTGCACATCTGGATGAGCCTCACTCTGATTTTGAAGGGCCCAAGTCTACTGCTCCCTCCTTAGACTTTCGTAAAGTCCTTGCCTTGTTCAGGGACTTGTATCCTGAGCAGTTTGTGTCTGCAACCCCTCGTTCTCCTCCCTCCGAGTTTGCTCTGGGCATGCAGTCTGCTGCGCCTGCCTTCACCAAGCTTGTTCTCGCCAGATCATCTAAGAGAGCTTTGAGGGTTATGGGGGACTGGTTGCAGTCCAAGAAGCAACTGGGAAGGACTTCTTTCGTCTTTCCGCCTCCCAAGCTTGCTTCTAAGTCGAGCGTCTGGTATGCCACGGGAGAGGAACCCGGCTTGGGGGTTCCTGCCTCTGCCCAGGCCGACTTCTCAAGTCTGGTTGACTCTCCCCGCAGGTTGGCTATGAGACGTTCGAAGATCTGCTGGTCCTTTTCCGATTTAGATCATCTGTTGAAGGGAGTCTTTCGTGCCTTCGAGATATTCAACTTCCTCGATTGGTGTTTGGGAGCCTTAAGCAGGAAGACTTCCCCTTCAGATAAGGACTCGGCCATGCTGATCATGTCTAGCATGGACAAAGCAATTCGGGATGGGTCTGGTGAACTTGCGGCTTCGTATGTATCAGGAGTCCTTAAGAAGAGAGAACATCTTTGCTCCTTCTTATCAGCTGGTATCACTCCTTGCCAGAAGTCAGAGTTGCTGTTTGCTCCTCTCTCCAAGTGTCTGTTTCCGGAGGAGCTGATTAAGGGGATGGCTGCCTCACTTATCCAGAAGGATACTCATGATCTTATGGCATCTTCTGCACGTAAGGCTAAAACCTTACCTTCCGTGCCTAGACCCTTCCGCCCTGCAGCAGTTGACACACCTGCTTCTAGGTTCATCCCGCCCTTTCGTGGCAGAGCCTCCAGCAGAGGAGGTACCCGTGCAGACAGTCACCGTGGCAAGTCCAAGAAGGGTTCCAAGTCCGCAAAAGGCAAGTTTTGACTGCCTTCCTCTCCAGACAGCAGTAGGAGCCAGACTCAAGACCTTCTGGCAAGCTTGGGAGAGCAGAGGTGCAGACGCTCAGTCTGTGAAGTGGCTAAGGGAGGGTTACAGAATTCCGTTCTGCCGCAGTCCCCCTCTAGCTACGTCTCCCATCAACCTCTCTCCCAACTACAAGGAGAAGGACAAGAGGCTAGCGTTGCAACAAGAGGTGTCGCTCTTGCTACAAAAGGAAGCGGTGGTCATAGTCCGGGATCATCAATCCCCGGGCTTTTACAACCGTCTTTTCCTGGTAGCCAAGAAGACAGGAGGTTGGAGACCGGTGCTGGACGTCAGTGCTCTCAATGCTTTTGTCACCAAGCAGACGTTCACGATGGAGACGACGAAGTCGGTCTTAGCAGCGGTCAGGCAGGAGGACTGGATGGTCTCGTTAGACCTGAAAGACGCGTACTTTCACGTCCCCATCCATCCAGACTCCCAACCTTTCCTAAGATTCGTCTTTGGAAAGGTTGTGTACCAGTTCCAAGCCCTGTGCTTTGGCCTAAGCACGGCACCTCTTGTGTTTACCAGACTGATGAGGAATATTGCGAAATTCCTTCACTTGGCAGACATCAGAGCCTCCCTCTATTTAGACGACTGGCTTTTAATAGCTCCCACAAGTCGTCGCTGTCTGGAGAATCTCAGATGGACTATGGATCTGACCAAGGAACTGGGCCTCCTGGTCAATTTAGAGAAGTCCCAGCTCGTCCCATCCCAGACCATTGTCTACCTGGGTATGGAGATTCAGAGTCGAGCTTTTCGGGCTTTTCCGTCGGCCCCAAGGATCAATCAAGCCCTAGAATGCATCCAGAGCATGCTGAGAAGGAACCGATGCTCAGTCAGGCAGTGGATGAGTCTAACAGGGACACTTTCATCGCTGGCCCTGTTCATCGAGTTAGGGAGACTCCACCTCCGCCCCCTTCAGTTTCATCTAGCTGCTCACTGGATAAAGGACATGACGCTAGAGGCGGTCTCAGTTCCTGTTTCCGAAGAGATGAGGTCTACTCTAACGTGGTGGAAGAACAGCATTCTTCTCAAGGAAGGTCTACCATTAGCTGTTCAGACCCCCGACCACCGTCTCTTCTCGGACGCATCGGACACGGGCTGGGGTGCGACACTGGACGGACAGGAATGCTCGGGCACATGGAATCAGGAGCAAAGGACACTTCACATCAATTGCAAGGAGTTGTTGGCGGTTCATCTGGCCTTGATAAACTTCAAGTCCCTCCAGCTAAACAAGGTGGTGGAGGTGAACTCCGACAACACCACAGCCTTGGCTTACATCTCCAAGCAGGGAGGGACTCATTCGAGGAAGTTGTTCGAGATCGCAAGGGACCTCCTCATTTGGTCAAAAGATCGAAAGCTCACGCTGGTAACGAGGTTCATTCAGGGCGATATGAATGTCATGGCAGATCGCCTCAGCCGGAAGGGTCAGGTCATCCCCACAGAGTGGACCCTTCACAAGAATGTTTGCAACAGACTATGGGCCCTGTGGGGTCAGCCAACCATAGATCTATTCGCTACCTCGATGACCAAGAGGCTCCCATTGTATTGTTCTCCGATTCCAGACCCAGCAGCAGTTCACGTGGATGCCTTTCTGCTGGATTGGTCCCATCTCGACCTGTATGCGTTCCCGCCGTTCAAGATTGTCAACAGGGTACTTCAGAAGTTCGCCTCTCACAAAGGGACACGGCTGACGTTGGTTGCTCCCCTCTGGCCCGCGAGAGAATGGTTCACCGAGGTACTGCAATGGCTAGTCGACGTTCCCAGGACTCTTCCTCTAAGAGTGGACCTTCTGCGTCAACCTCACGTAAAGAAGGTACACCCAAACCTCCACGCTCTTCGTCTGACTGCCTTCAGACTATCGAAAGACTCTCTAGAGCTAGAGGCTTTTCGAAGGAGGCAGCCAGAGCGATTGCCAGAGCAAGGAGGACATCCACTCTCAGAGTCTATCAGTCTAAATGGGAAGTCTTCCGAAGCTGGTGCAAGGCCAATGCAGTTTCCTCAACCAGTACCACTGTAACCCAGATTGCTGACTTCCTGTTACATCTAAGGAACGTAAGATCCCTATCAGCTCCTACGATCAAGGGTTACAGAAGTATGTTGGCAGCCGTTTTCCGCCACAGAGGCTTGGATCTTTCCACCAACAAAGATCTACAGGACCTCCTTAGGTCTTTTGAGACCTCAAAGGAACGTCGGTTGTCCACTCCAGGCTGGAATCTAGACGTGGTCTTAAGGTTCCTAATGTCACCAAGATTTGAACCGCTCCAATCAGCCTCTTTTAAGGACCTCACATTAAAAACTCTTTTCCTCGTGTGCTTAGCAACAGCTAAAAGAGTAAGTGAGATCCACGCCTTCAGCAGGAACATAGGTTTCACATCTGAAACGGCTACATGTTCCTTGCAGCTCGGTTTTTTGGCTAAAAACGAGCTTCCTTCCCGTCCTTGGCCTAAGTCGTTTGAGATCCCAAGCCTGTCCAACTTGGTGGGGAACGAACTAGAGAGAGTACTTTGCCCAGTTAGAGCTCTAAGGTACTATTTAAGAAGGTCAAAGCCATTACGAGGACAATCAGAAGCTTTATGGTGTGCTATCAAGAAGCCTTCTCTACCGATGTCTAAGAACGCAGTTTCTTACTACTTCAGGCTTCTGATTAGAGAAGCACATTCTCATCTGAAGGAAGAAGACCTTGCTTTGCTGAAGGTAAGGACACATGAAGTGAGAGCTGTGGCCTTCAAACAGAACCGTTCTCTGCTGAGTGTTATGGATGCAACCTATTGGAGGAGCAAGTCAGTGTTCGCATCATTCTATCTCAAAGATGTCCAGTCTCTTTACGAGAACTGCTACACCCTGGGACCATTCGTAGCAGCGAGTGCAGTAGTAGGTGAGGGCTCAACCACTACATTCCCATAATCCCATAACCTTTTTAACCTTTCTCTTGAATACTTTTTATTGTTGTTCTTTGGGTTGTACGGTCGGCTAAGAAGCCTTCCGCATCCTGGTTGATTTGGCGGGTGGTCAAATTCTTTCTTGAGAAGCGCCTAGGTTAGAGGTTGTGATGAGGTCCTTTAGTATGGGTTGCAGCCCTTTATACTTCAGCACCTAGGAGTCGTTCAGCATCCTAAGAGGACCGCTAGGCTCAGTAAGGAAGACGTACTTAAAAAAGGCAGAGTAATGGTTCAAGTCGACTTCCTTACCAGGTACTTATTTATTTTATGTTTGTTATTTTGAATAACTGATAAAATGAAATACGGGATACTTAGCTTCTTTGTTAACATGTATGCTGGTCTCCACCCACCACCCTGGGTGTGAATCAGCTACATGATCATCGGGTAAGATTAATATTGAAAAATGTTATTTTCATTAGTAAAATAAATTTTTGAATATACTTACCCGATGATCATGAATTAAAGAACCCGCCCTTCCTCCCCATAGAGAACCAGTGGACCGAGGAGAAAATTGAGTTCTTGTTGACAAGAAGTACTTGAGTACCTGCTCACAGATGGCGCTGTTGTGTACACCCCCACCTGGATAGCGATCGCTGGCGTATCCCGACCGTAGATTTCTGTCGGGCAACGGAGTTGACAGCTACATGATCATCGGGTAAGTATATTCAAAAATTTATTTTACTAATGAAAATAACATATTTTATAAAATATTATAGGAAAGAATTGTTAATTAATTGTTTTCCTGTTAAACAATAGTTCTCAGTGTTATCACAGGATCTATAACATGTACGCTACATTCTTTTAAAACCAAGTCAACAGAAATGTATCAGTTGACTTACAAGCATATCATTGTAATTGATCAATGCCTTTCTAAAATGGGTAAGATTTAAGTTGATGATATGGTTAAATTCATGTTCACTGCCCCCTGAAATAAGATAAATGGCTTTTCACACTATCAAATAGTTTGGCTTGTTTTACGTCATAAGATCTTTTGATGGCCATAGTGTACTTTATCCAAAAAAAAAAAAAATAAGTATTGAGTTAGTTTTTATAAGGATCCTGAACTCCTTTATGGTAAATTGAAAATGACCCAATATAAGTACGATACTGGATTTCTTTGAATGTTTTCACTTAATTGAAATGTTATTTGTTTCTTTATAAATGCTCTATTCTTTTCAATTTTAGCAGATTAGAATATTAAGGTATTGTAAATATATTATTATTATCATTATTATTATTATTATTATTATTATTATTATTATTATTATTATATAAAAATAATACATACCAAAATAGCATGATTGATAGGTAGAATAACAAAAGAATAAATAAAAATTTATATAGTAAATAACACACTTAAAAATATTAATCATGTAATAAACCTTGACACCCCCCAAAAATAGTCTTGTACACAAATGAAATACACCACTATATCAAATTACTATCAATGTTAGTAAGCAAAATATACATTGAAGGGTGATGAAGTATGCTGTTATTAAACTTAAGTCATTATCAGCTTTACAAATACACTAATATTAACATTATTCATTAACAATGTTTATAAACTGAAACGACGTTCTTTGGTGGCATGAAAGACCCACAGACATATTGGGAAAAATTTTTTCAGCATATTTAAGAGAAGGCGCTTTAATTAAGGCTGTGATTTAAACATATAAGTAATGGTTACCTGAAGCTATAGCAAATACATTTGCATTGATGGTACATATAGGAGAAAAAAATATAAGGGCAAAAATACACACTTTATTAGAATACCTTTTATTGCAGACTTATTTCTGGAAACTGCCATTCATGGGAAATTTTAGCTAAATTTACTGAATATTTCTTATGAGTAAACATTAGGAGGCAGGTTTTATTTATTTGTATATTTATATCCAGTCTTTCTAATTAGATTTTTGATAAGTTATATATTTTCAATACCATTTTATGTTTTAAGATTTTCTTATATGCGAATAGATCTCAGTTGACTAAAAGTTGAAGGAAATAAAAGAATGACCCTTCAATAATAGTAGGTTATTGAAATTCATACCAAATCAATAAAAGAATACATATGTGAGTTGTAATATTCTTTGTATATAAATACATATATATACGAAGGCACTTCCCCCAATTTTGGGGGGTTAGCCGACATCAAACAGAAAAAAAAAATATATATATTCTTTGTACATAGACATAAATACAGCATAACTGTTACAGAGGCAACGGTCTGCAGAATTGCGTGAAGAAAAAGAGAGCCTTAATAAGAAGAAAACCATGTTAGAGACTCGTCTTGAAAACCACAAGAGCATGATTAAGAAAAAAGAAGAGGAAATTAGAGGTATGTTTGTGAGTAGTACAGTATAGTCCTTCAACTCTAGATATAGTGATTATAGCAACTTGAATTGGTTTTAATATTTTAGTAGAGCTCAGACTCAGGACGTTTTTGTGTCAGAACTTTGAAATTAGGTTTTATAGATAATGCCTGTTGTTTATTTTTGATGATTTTTTTGGTATTCAGCAGCAACTAGTTCTTGATGGAGTTATACTGTAGTCTTTGAAATCTTTAGTGCTTTTAGTGGTTACTGTTGGCTTTAAGTATGGGATAATACAGAATTCAGATGATGCATCAATTGTAGAATTATTTACTTGTCTGGAAGCAGAATGAATTTTAAAGAAGTTGTACAGGCAGTTAAGAAGAGACCAAATAGAATAGTTGAAAAGTAGATGATGGAAAATATTGTAGCAGGGCCTGAAAGGACACTGCTAAGAACCTTCAGTACTCTCGGAAATGTGCCAAAAAAGGAGCATAAAGGGATATCTCCTTACAGAGTTTCAAGCACTTTATCATATCCGTATGTGATTAGTAAGTGACTTAATCAGTGTCACATGATGTTCGGCTTTTATGAAACCTAAACTTTATTGATCAATTGATTTATCAAGTTCTACCCACATTAATATTCCCTGTATGGTTGACACTATGGAGCATCATGACCTTTTATCAGACAGAGAATTTCTTAGTTTTTAGGATTTTAAATTTTTTTAAGAAACATAGGTTTTATAGATACATACATACATATACCAAGGCACTTCCCCTAATTTTCAATATTAAACTTAGCCGGTGATCATATAAGCTGTCAGCTCTGCTGCCCGACAGAAAAACCTAAGGACAAAATACGCCAGCGATCGCTATACAGGTGGGGGTGTACGTCAACAGCGCCATCTGTCGAGCAGGTACTCAAGTACTCCATGTAAACACAGAACCAATTTTCTCTCTGTCGTGCCACTGGCAAGACCTACTAAATACGCTGTTGCTTACTGGATTGATTTTCACAGATTTTGGTGAAGTACTCATTTCTAGTTATTAGCTTTCGCTTTGCAGAGGTTATCTTCAATACTTCCTTGCATTCTTTGATTGAATTTTGGATTATTTGTTGACGACTTGGATAGATTTTGAATTTCCCCTTTGACTAATTCAAGATGGCTGACCCTTCTCAAGTCCCTAAATACAGGAAGTGTAGTGCTAGGGACTGTTCAAGGCGTCTTCCGAAGGCCTCTATCGATCCGCACACCATTTGTTCCAATTGTCGGGGTAAATCCTGTCAATGGGAAGATCGGTGTGAGGAATGCGTTGGGCTTTCGGAATTCGATTTTCTCGAATTCCTTAAATATTCACGTAGGCTAGAGAGAGATAGAGTCAGGAGGAGTTCATCTCGCTCAGTTGATTTTTCCTCTCCCCATGCCCCACAACCTATTCCTTCCCCTGTAGTGGTTGCTCCTGATCCCCCTTCTAGCACTCAACAACCTTCGATGGCAGATATGATGCGTGCCATCCAGGCTCTGGGTGAGAGAGTCGAGTCATTGGCGAGTGACCGTAACCAACTCATGGCAGACGTCAGGGAGTTGAAGGGTAAGAGTGCAGTGGGTAGTGACCTAGTGAGTGGAAGTGTTGTGAAAAGTGTTAGTGTTGCGCTTGAGGGTGCGTCTGTTCGTGCCTGTCGTCCTCCCAGTCCGGGACCTCTTGCAAGCTCCCAAGCCCAGGGGAGAAGCAATGTCGTACGACCAAAGGGTTCGACAGGCTTTAATCAGCGGACAGACGTTCCCTCCGTGGTTTCGGACGTATCTTGCCAAGATCGCCCCACCCACAAGAAGACGAGAGAGCCCATTTATTCCTCGTCTGCGGAAGATGTTTCTCGGAAGAAACAATGGACCAAGGTCTCACGACCTCTCAAACGCAAGGTCCCTTCCGCGCAAGTCCAACGGCCCAGTTGTAGCCACTGGGTCAGTTCGGACTCGCTGCAGTCTTCAGATGACTGCACACCTCCTAAGAGAGGCAAAGCGGTACCGCAACAGGCAGTAACACCGTCTGTTGCCGCACCTGCTACTGTAGACCCTAAGTGGGCTTTGCTGCAGACCATGCAGACACAGTTGTCATCGTTAATGCAGGACTTTCGTGCGGAGAAGGTTGACGCTGCACCCGTTAGCCTACAACCAACCACGGTTGTGCGTCAAGTTGACGCTGAGGCTGCCTTCTCCCGCACTCCAGCTGTGAGAGTCCCGCCACCCATGCGCACTGTACCCTGCCAGCCGCATGTTGACGTTCGCCGACGCACGGAACCCTCCGTTGACGTTCGCGAGTTACAACAACAACAACCTAAGTTGTTTTGTTTTGACGCGGTGCGTCAACCTCCGCAACCCACTGTGGTTACCCCTACTCGCCCACAGCAGACTATACAGTCGGGAGTAGACGCTTTGCGCCACCGCGCAGCTATGGTTGTTGCCTGCTCTCAGACTGACCAACAGTTCCATGACGTTGCGTCCAGTGCAGTCACGCATGCACCCGTGCTGCCGGACTCAGCTGACCAGCCAATGCCTACTCCTTTGCCGCTTCCTCTTCAGCATTCAGACGATGGACTCTCTGATGATGACGACGCTGCACACCTTGACGACCCGCACACGGACATCGACGAACCCAAGACCACGCCTCCCTCCCTGGACTTTAGGAAAGTACTTGCACTGTTCAAGGACTTGTATCCAGATCAGTTTGTTTCTGCGGCCCCACGCTCACCTCCATCTGAGTTCGCTTTAGGCACGCAGTCATCCGCGCCTGCCTTTACGAAGCTCGTCCTCGCCCGCTCGTCCAAGAGAGCTTTAAGGGTGTTGGGAGATTGGATGCAGTCCAAAAAGCACCTGGGGAAGACAGCATTCTTGTTTCCCCCTGCGAAACTCGCTTCCAGATCGAGCGTCTGGTATGCCACGGGAGAAGTTCTCGCCTTGGGAGTTCCTGCCTCTGCCCAGGGCGACTTCTCAAGTCTAGTAGACTCTCCCCGCAGGCTGGCCATAAGACGCTCCAAGATTTGTTGGACTCCTTCAGATTTAGATCATCTGATGAAAGGAGTGTTCAGAGCGTTCGAAGTGTTTAACTTTTTGGACTGGTGTTTGGGAGCGTTGAGCAGGAAGACCTCCCCTTCTGACAAGGAAACTTCCATGCTCATTATGTCCTGCATGGACAAGGCCATACGGGACGGTTCCAGTGAGCTTGCGGCTTCGTTCGTTTCCGGGGTCCTCAAGAAACGAGAAAACCTTTGCTCCTTCTTGTCAGCTGGAGTAACTCAATGTCAGAGGTCGGAGCTTATGTTTGCCCCTCTCTCGAAGTGCCTTTTCCCAGAGGAGTTGATCAAGGAGATTGCTGCCTCCTTGATTCAAAAAGACACGCATGACCTGGTTGCGTCATCTGCACGCAAAGCCGCCCCTTTGCCTTCCGTGTCTAGACCCAGGATGGATACTCCAGCGTCAAGATTCATTCCGCCCTTTCGTGGCAGAGCCTCCAGCAGAGGAGGTGCTCGTGCCGAAGGGAAACGTGGGAGCAAGAAGAAAGGTACCAAGGCCTTTAGAGGCAGAGTCTGACTGCCACATTCTTCAGACAGCAGTGGGAGCCAGACTCAAGAACTACTGGCAGTCCTGGGAGAACAGGGGCGCAGATGCACAATCTGTGAAGTTGCTCAGAGAGGGGTACAAGATCCCATTCTTGCGCAAGCCCCCTCTAGCAACGACTCCCTTCGACCTCTCTCCCAGGTACAGAGAGGAGGACAAGCGACTAGCTATGAAGCAAGAGGTGTCTCTCTTACTAGAAAAGGGAGCGGTAGTCAAAGTCCGGGACCATCAATCCCCGGGCTTCTACAACCGTCTCTTCTTAGTGGTAAAGAAGACAGGAGGGTGGAGACCGGTGCTAGACGTCAGTGCTCTGAATGTCTTTGTCACCAAGCAGACGTTCGCCATGGAGACGGCAAAGTCTGTTCTAGCAGCGGTCAGGAAGGAAGACTGGATGGTCTCTTTAGACCTCAAGGACGCATACTTTCACGTCCCCATCCACCCAGATTCCCAACCTTTTCTAAGGTTCGTTTACGGGAAGGTTGTCTACCAATTTCAAGCCTTGTGCTTTGGCCTAAGCACGGCGCCTCTTGTCTTTACGAAACTGATGAGGAATATTGCCAAATTCCTGCATTTAGCAGACATCAGAGCCTCCCTCTATTTGGACGACTGGCTTTTAAGAGCTTCGTCCAGTCGTCGCTGTCTGGAGAATCTAAAGTGGACTCTAGATCTGACCAAGGAATTGGGTCTCCTGGTCAATATGGAAAAGTCCCAACTGGTCCCATCCCAAACTATAGTGTACCTAGGGATGGAGATTCACAGTCAAGCTTTTCGGGCTTTTCCGTCGGCCCCCAGAATAAGTCAAGCCCAAGGATGCATCCAGAACATGCTAATGAAGGACCGATGTTCAGTCAGACAGTGGATGAGTCTGATAGGGACGCTTTCATCGCTGGACCAGTTCATTGCGTTAGGGAGACTGCACCTCCGTCCCCTTCAATTTCACCTGGCTGTTCACTGGAGAAAGGACAAGACGCTAGAAGCGGTCTCGATCCCTATTTCCGAGAAGATGAAGTCATCACTGACCTGGTGGAAGGACAACATCAACCTCAGAGAGGGTCTGCCACTGACTGTTCAGACCCCCAACCACGTTCTCTTCTCGGACGCATCGGACACGGGCTGGGGTGCGACATTAGACGGTCGGGAATGCTCGGGCACCTGGAACGCGGAGCAAAGAGCGTTACATATCAACTGCAAGGAGCTACTGGCAGTTCATCTGGCCTTGAAAAGCTTCAAGTCCCTCCTTCTAGGCAAGGTGGTGGAGGTGAACTCCGACAACACCACGGCATTGGCGTACATCTCCAAGCAAGGAGGGACCCATTCTCTGAAGTTGTACGAGATCGCAAGGGACCTCCTCACCTGGTCAAGAGATCTAAACCTGTCTCTAGTAACGAGGTTCATTCAAGGCAACATGAATGTCATGGCGGACCGCCTCAGTCGGAAGGGTCAAGTCATCCCAACAGAATGGACCCTTCACAAGAATGTATGCAAGAGACTTTGGGCCACATGGGGCCAACCTACCATAGATCTCTTTGCAACCTCAATGACCAAGATGCTCCCAAATTATTGCTCGCCAATCCCGGACCCAGCAGCAGTTCATATAGATGCCTTTCTACTGGATTGGTCCCATCTAGACCTTTATGCATTCCCCCCGTTCAAGATTGTCAACAAGGTACTGCAGAAGTTCGCCTCTCACGAAGGGACAAGGTTGACGTTGGTTGCTCCCCTCTGGCCCGCGAGAGAATGGTTCACCGAGGTACTGTAATGGCTAGTGGACTTTCCCAGAACACTTCCGCTAAGAGTGGACCTTCTACGTCAGCCACACGTAAAGAAGGTACACCCAAGCCTCCACGCTCTTCGTCTGACTGCCTTCAGACTATCGAAAGACTCTCAAGAGCTAGAGGCTTTTCGAAGGAGGCAGCCAGGGCGATTGCTAGAGCAAGGAGGACATCCACTCTTAGAGTCTACCAGTCGAAGTGGGAAGTCTTCCGAAGCTGGTGCAAGTCGGTATCAGTATCCTCAACCAGTACCTCTGTAACTCAAATAGCTGACTTCCTTTTATATCTGAGGAAGGAAAGATCTCTTTCAGCTCCTACGATCAAGGGTTACAGAAGCATGTTGGCAGCAGTCTTCCGTCACAGAGGCTTAGATCTTTCCAACAACAAAGATCTACAGGACCTCCTTAAGTCTTTTGAGACCTCGAAGGAGCGTCGTTTGGCCACACCTGGTTGGAATTTAGACGTGGTACTAAGATTCATTATGTCAGAAAGGTTCGAGCCGCTACAATCAGCCTCCTTTAAAGATCTCACTTTAAAAACTCTTTTCCTCGTCTGCTTAGCCACAGCTAAAAGAGTCAGTGAGATACATGCCTTCAGCAGGAACATCGGATTTTCATCTGAAACGGCTTCATGTTCTTTGTAGCTTGGTTTTCTAGCCAAAAACGAACTACCTTCTCGTCCTTGGCCGAAATCGTTCGATATTCCAAGCCTTTCTAATTTGGTTGGAAATGAACTAGAAAGAGTCTTGTGCCCTGTTAGAGCTCTTAAGTTCTATTTAAAACGAACTAAACCTTTACGAGGACAGTCAGAAGCTTTATGGTGTGCTTTAAGAAACCTTCTTTACCTATGTCGAAGAATGCAGTTTCCTATTATATTAGACTGTTGATACGAGAAGCTCATTCCCATCTGAATGAGGAAGACCATGCTTTGCTGAAGGTAAGGACACATGAAGTTAGAGCTGTCGCAACTTCAGTGGCCTTCAAACAAAACAGATCTCTGCAGAGTATAATGGACGCAACCTATTGGAGAAGCAAGTCAGTGTTCGCGTCTTTTTATCTTAAAGATGTCCAGTCTCTTTACGAGAACTGCTACACCCTGGGACCATTCGTAGCAGCGAGTGCAGTAGTGGGTGAGGGATCAACCACTACATTCCCCTAATTCCATAACCTTTTTAATCTTTCTCTTGAAATGTTTTTTATTGTTGTTTTTGGGTTGTCCAGAAGGCTAAGAAGCCTTTCGCATCCTGGTTGATTTGGCGGGTGGTCAAATTCTTTTCTTGAGAAGCGCCTAGATTAGAGGTTTTGATGAGGTCCTTTAGTATGGGTTGCAACCCTTGATACTTCAGCTCCTAGGAGTCGCACAGCATCCTATGAGGATCGCGAGGCTCAGTAAGGAAGACGTACTTAAAAAGGCAGAGTAATTGTTCAAGTCGACTTCCTTACCAGGTACTTATTTATTTTATGTTTGTTATTTTGAATAACTGCTAAAATGAAATACAAAATACTTAGCTCATAATAATGTAAACATGTAATGCTGGTCTCTACCCACCCCCCTGGGTGTGAATCAGCTTATATGATCACCGGCTAAGTTTAATATTGAAAAATGTTATTTTTATTAATAAAATAAATTTTTGAATATACTTACCCGGTGATCATATATTAAAGGACCCTCCCTTCCTCCCCAATAGAGACCCAGTGGACCGAGGAGAAAATTGGTTCTGTGTTTACATGGAGTACTTGAGTACCTGCTCGACAGATGGCGCTGTTGATGTACACCCCCACCTGTATAGCGATCGCTGGCGTATTTTGTCCTTAGGTTTTTCTGTCGGGCAGCAGAGCTGACAGCTTATATGATCACCGGGTAAGTATATTCAAAAATTTATTTTATTAATAAAAATAACAATTTTGGTGGGTAGCCGACATCAAACAAATGAAACAAAAAAGGGGACGTCTCCTCTCTACGTTCCTCCCAGCCTGACAAGGGACTCAACCGAGTTCGGCTGGTACTGCTAGGGTGGCACAGCCCACCCTCCCATATTATCTACCACAGATGAAGCTTCATAATGCTGAATCCCCTACTGCTGCTACCTCCGTGGTCATCCAAGGCACCGGAGGAAGCAGCAGGGCCTACCGGAACTGTGTCACAATCGCTCGACATTCATTCCCATTTCTAGCTCGCTCTCTTGCCTCTCTCACATCTATCCTCCTATCACCCAGAGCTTCCTTCACTCCATCCATCCACCCACCCAAACCTTGGCCTTCCTCTTGTACTCCTCCCATCAACTCTTGCATTCATCACCTTCTTTAGCAGACAGCCATTTTCCATTCTCTCAACGTGGCTAAACCACCTCAACACATTCATATCCACTCTAGCTGCTAACTAATTTCTTACACCCGTTCTCACCCTCATTACTTCGTTCCTAACCCTATCTACTCGAGATACACCAGCCATACTCCTTAGACATTTCATCTCAAACACATTGAATTTGTGTCTCTCCATCACTTTCATTCCTCACAACTCCGATCCATACATCACAGTTGCTACAATCACTTTCTCATACAGAACTCTCTTTACATTCATGCCCTACCCTCTATTTTTTTACTACTCCCTTATAGATGAGATTTAAATTTGTATTTATCCCAGATTTTTACCTCAATATATTTTCATCCATTATATTTAATATTTTTCAATATTAAACTTAGCCGGTGATCATATAGCTGCAACTCTGTTGCTCGACAGAAAAACCTACGGTCAAAATACGCCAGCGATCGCTATGCAGGTGGGGGTGTACATCAATAGCGCCATCTGTCGAGCAGGTACTTAGTACTCCAAGTAAACAAAGAACCAATTTTCTCTCTGTCGGGCTACTGGCAAGACCTACTAATACGCTGTTACTAACTGGATTTGTTTTCACAACTATTTGGTGAAGTACACTATTCTAGTTTTGAGCTTTCGCTATGCAGGGGTTTTATCTTCATCTCAAAACTTGAACTCGTTTTGGATAGATTTAATTATGGTGACAAAGAGAGTATGGACTCTCTTTAACTTTTAAATGGCCGACCCTTCCCTTAGACGGAAGTGTGTTTAGGTTTTTAGTAATTTTGCTTAACACGTTATAGATCTATATATTTTATATCTCTCCGCCTTTATTAGGCCTCTTCGATTAACTTTCCATTTATTATAAACATATAAAAATAAATTTTTATGTTTTGTTTATATGCGACCTTTCCTGATAGTAGGCGGTCCTAACTTGGAACCGAAGTTAATCAACGTTGAGCCCGTTATATCGTATTTAGCCTTTAAAGAATTTAAAACTTTTTAAATTTAATATTTTATGAAAGAATTTCTTTGATAGTCTTCGTACTGTTTTCAAAGATGAACTAACGTTTAGTTTTTTAGACTACGCAGTTGTTGACGTTCAGGACGTTCAACATGCGCTCTATCGTTACGATAGAGAGAGAGTGTATCACGGTTTCACTTTGCAGTAAGAGTAAATCGATTCTGACGTTTCGTTCATTCTTTCTTAGCTTTAATGGTTTAAATTCTAAATTAAAGGAACTTTTTATTTGGAAAACCTTTCAGTTTTTTCCTTTAGCCAAATAACATGTTTTTTTTTTGACGATATATAATTGGGCTCTTCTCTCAGGTGCGAAATCAAGAGAGAAAGAGAGAGAGAGATAGAGACGGAGGGAGAGAGAGGAGAAAAAACGTTCCGTTCAAGCGGGTAACGTTGTTCTCGTGTTACTCTCCTCCCTAGTCGCTGTACGGGGAAGAAGGTAAAACGTTTCTAGGGTTTTATTCTTGTCCCCAGGCTATGTGCGGTGAGAGATTGTAAACGTAGTTTATTTGAACTAGTGTTTAGTCTCTTTCCCACCCACTGAATTCTTTATCTTTATATATGTTTTCTGTTTTTGCTAGTATTAATGAGCTGCATTATACGACTGTTTTCGCAATTACTACCTTTTAATGAAGGGTAGAATTGCGTGTTTCAGGTAGAAATCAGTAAAAGTTTCGATTTCAGTGAAATAAGTGCAAAACAGAAAATCGAAGTGATAAAGTGATATGCGCAAAGTGTTACAGTGTTGCGTCCGAGGGTTCGTCTGTTCGTGCCTGTCGTTCACCTAGTCCGGGACCTCTTGAAAGCTCCCAAGCCCAGGGGAGAAGTAATGTCGAACGACTTATGGGTTCGTCAGGCCTTGATCAACGAACAGACGTTTCCCTCCGTGGTTTCGGGCGTATCTACCCAAGATCGCCCCACCCACACAAAGACGAGAGAGCCCATTTACTTCTCGTCTGCGGAAGAGGTTTCTCGTAAGAAACCATGGACCAAGGTCTCGCAGCTTATTAAGCGCAAGTCGGTCCCTTCCGCGCAAGTCCAACGGCCCAGTTGTAGCCACTGGGTCAGTTCGGACTCGCTGCAGTCTTCCGACGACTGCTCACCTCCTAAGAGAGGCAAAGCGGTACCGCAAC
The DNA here is from genome assembly GCF_036898095.1 of Palaemon carinicauda. NCBI lineage: Eukaryota > Metazoa > Arthropoda > Malacostraca > Decapoda > Palaemonidae > Palaemon > Palaemon carinicauda. Next base: position 153,022,007 of record NC_090736.1, read on the forward strand.
AGGCAGTAACACCGTCTGTTGCCACACCTGCTACTGTAGACCCTAAGTGGTCTTTGCTGCAGACCATGCAGACACAGTTAACATCTTTAATGCAGGACTTTCGTGCGGAGAAGGTTGACGCTGCACCCGTTAACCTACAACCAACCACGGTTGTGCGTTCAGTTGACGCTGAGGCTACCTTCTCCCGCACTCCAGCTGTGAGAGTCCCGCCACCCATGCGCAGTGTACCCTGCCAGCCGCATGTTGACGTTCAGCGACGCACGGAACCCTCCGTTGACGTTCGCGAGTTACAACAACAACCTAAGTTGTTTTGTTTTGACGCGGTGCGTCAACCTCCGCATTCTAGAGTTTTTTTGACTGCCCAGTATAGACAGTCAAAGCAGTCTCGAGTGAACACTGTATGTCCTCACGCACCTGTTGTGGTTGACAGTTCAGTTGTTGACAGTTCACAGACTGTCAAGCAGTTACATGACGTTGCCTTCTGGTCTGCTACTAATGCACCAGTGCTGTATGTCCTCACGCACCTGTTGTGGTTGACAGTTCAGTTGTTGACAGTTCACAGACTGTCAAGCAGTTACATGACGTTGCCTTCTGGTCTGCTACTAATGCACCAGTGAGAGACTCACTGAGATAACCTAGCTTTTATCGGACAAGGTTCCTGTAGATGAGAAAGTGCTGTTCTCCCTCCTACTGATATTCCTTTGAGGACTCTGTCATTTGGAGAGGAGCCTTAAGCTGCTTAGCCTCCTATGGACTTTAATTAAATCATGATGATTTTTTAAGGATCTTCGTCCGGATCTTGTAACTGCTGCTCCTCGTTCGCCTAAACGTCAGAACTTACACTAGGCCTAGCTACTTCGAAGCCGTTGTTGTTAAGCTAGTGCTCTCTCGCTCTCCTAGAGAGCGTTACGTTGGCTAGGCGACTGGTTTTTGCACCAGGAGGAGTTTTAGGGATACAGCCTTTGATTTCCCTTCTTTTAAACTGGCTTATAGAGCGAGAGTCTGATATGACACGAGAGAAGTTCTCGGCTTGGGAGTTCATGCCTCTGCCCAGATAGACTTCTCAATTCTGGTAGACTCGCCCTGGCGCCTAGCCAGGAGACGCTCCAAGTTGTTTACAGGTCAACTTCTCAACTTTTGTCGAGCCTTTGAAGTTTTGCTGTACTATTATGTCACACATAACAAGGCTTCCAGGGATGGTAAATGGTTCCGCCTCAGTCGCTAACCCCGTCTGTTGCCACACCTGCTCCCGTAGACCCTAAATGGGCTTTGCTGCAAGACATGCAGTCCAAGCTTGTGTCCTTGATAGAGGACTTAAATGCTGAGAAGAACCTTCTGGCCAACAACCTTCCAACCGGTTGGTTGTGCGCCCTGTTGACGCTGAGGTATCCTACTCGCGTCTGCCAGTTGAGGTGGTTCCTCCACCGATGCGACCCAGTGTGGGTTGCCAGTCGCACGTTGACGTTAAGCGACGCTCGGAGGTGGTTGTTGACGTTCAGTGTGTCACTAGGAAGACGTTCAACAACCAGCAGAGGTGACTTGTTGTGACGCAGTGCGTCAACCTCAGCAACCCGGTAGGGTGTTGACTGCACAACCCAGACAGTCTAGACAGTTTCGGGTTGACGCTGTACTTCCTCGCGCACCCATGGTTGTTGACAGTTCACAGACTGTGCAGCAGTGCCATGATATTGCGTCCGGCTCCGTCATGCATCCACCAGTGCGACCGGATTCAGCGAGTCAGACGTTGCCCACTCCGTTGCCGTTTCCTCATCAGTTTCGGATGAGGAACCCTCTGATGAGGACGTTGCTGAACAAGACGATCAACCTACAGCCCTGCTATCCATCCAGAAGATGCTGAAGAAGGAACGCTGCCCAGTCAGGCTGTGGATGAGTCTGGTAGGGACACTGTCATCCGTGGATCAATTTGTGTCACTAGGAAGACTACACCTCCGTCCTCTTCTATACCATCTAGCTTTTCACTGGAAAAAGGACAAGACGCTAGAAGCGGTCTCGATCCCGGTTTCCGGAAAGATAAAGTCTTGTCTGACTTGGTGAAAGGACTATATCAACCTTAGAGAGGGTCTTCCCCTGACTGTTCAGACTCCCAACCACGTTCTCTTCTCGGACGCATCGGACGTAGGCTGGGGTGCGACATTAGACGGTAGGGAATGCTCGGGATTATGGAACTCGAGTCAAAGGACAATGCATTTCAACTGCAAGGAGCTACTGGCAGTACGTCTGACCTGGAAAGCTTCAGGTCTCTCCTTCAAGGCAAAGTGGTGGAGGTGAACTCGGACAACACCACGGCTTTGGCGTACATCTCCAAGCAAGGAGGGACCTACTCTCTGACATTGTACGAGATCGCAAGGGACCTCCTCACCTGGTCAAAAGGTCTAGACATTTTACTAGTAACGAGGTTCATCCAAGGCAACTTGAATGTCATGGCAGATTGTCTCAGTCGGAAGGGACAAATAATTCCAACAGAATGGACCCTCCACAAGGATGTATGCAAGAGACTTTGGGCCACCTGGGGCCAGCCAACCATAGATCTCTTCGCAACCTCGATGACCAAGAGGCTCCCAATATTTTGCTCACCAATCCCGGACCCAGCAGCAGTTCATATAGATGCCTTTCTACTAGATTGGTCACATCTAGATCTATATGCATTCCCTCCGTTCAAGATTGTCAACAAGGTACTGCAGAAGTTCGCCTCTCACGAAGGGACAAGGTTGACGCTAGTTGCTTCCCTCTGGCCCGCGAGAGAATGGCTCACCGAGGTACTTCGATGGCTAGTAGACGTTCCCAGAACACTTCCCCTAAGGGTGGACCTTCTACGTCAGCCACGCGTAAAGAAGGTACACCAAGGCCTCCACGCTCTTCGTCTGACTGCCTTCAGACTATCGAAAGACTCTCGAGAGCTAGAGGCTTTTCGAAGGAGGCAACCAGAGCGATTGCTAGAGCAAGGAGAACATCCACCCTTAGAGTCTACCAATCGAAGTGGGAAATCTTCCGAAACTGGTGCAAGTCAGTATCCGTATCCTCGACCAGTACCTCTGTAACTCAAATAGCTGACTTTCTCTTATATCTGAGGAAAGAACGATCTCTTTCAGCTCCCACTATCAAGGGTTACAGAAGCATGTTGGCATCAGTCTTCCGTCACAGAGGCTTAGATCTTTCCAACAATAAAGATCTACAGGACCTCCTTAAGTCTTTTGAGACCACGAAGGAGCGTCGTTTGGTTACACCTGGTTGGAATTTAGACGTGGTACTAAGATTCCTTATGTCAGACAGGTTCGAACCGCTACAATCAGCCTCCCTGAAAGATCTCACCTTTAAGACTCTTTTCCTGATATGCTTAGCCACAGCTAAAAGAGTCAGTGAGATTCATGCCTTCAGCAAGAACATCGGATTCTCATCCGAAACGGCTACATGTTCTACAACTTGGTTTTCTAGCCAAACACGAGCTGCCTTCTCGGCCTTGACCAATATCGTTCGATATTCCAAACTTATCGTATGGTTGGAAATGAACTAGAAAGAGTCTTATGTCCTGTAAGAGCTCTTAAGTTCTATTTAAAAACCTTTACGAGGCCCGTCTGAAGCTTTATGGTGTTCAGTTAAGAATCCATCTTTGCCTTTGTCAAAGAATGCTTTATCCTATTTTATCAGACTGTTAATACGAGAAGCTCATTCCCATCTGAATGAGGAAGACCAAGCTTTGCTGAAGGTAAGGACACACGAAGTTAGAGCTGTCGCAACTTCCGTGGCCTTTAAACAAAATAGATCTCTGCAAAGTATAATCGACGCAACCTATTGGAAAAGCAAATCAGTGTTCGCGTCTTTTTATCTTAAGAATGTCCAGTATCTTTACGAGAACTGCTACACTCTGGGACCATTCGTAGCAACGAGTGCAGTAGTGGGTGAGGGCTCAACCACTACAATTCCCTAATTCCATAACCTTTTTAATCTTTCTCTTGAAATGTTTTATTATTGTTTTTGGGTTGTCTGGAAGGCTAAGAAGCCTTTCGCATCCTACTTGATTTGGCGGGTGGTCAAAGTCATTTCTTGAGAAGGGCCTAGATTAGAGGTTTTGATGAGGTCCTGTTGTATGGGTTGCAACCCTTGATACTGCAGATCCTAGGGGTCGCTCAGCATCCTAAGAGGATCGCGAGGCTCCGTAAGGAAGACGTACTTAAAAAGGCAGAGTAATTGTTCAAGTCGACTTCCTTACCAGGTACTTATTTATTTTATGTTTGTTATTTTGCATAACTGCTAAAATGAAATACAAAATACTTAGCTCATAATAATGTAAACATGTAATGCTGGTCTCTACCCACCCCCCTGGGTGTGAATCAGCTATATGATCACCGGCTAAGTTTAATATTGAAAAATGTTATTTTTATTAATAAAATAAATTTTTGAATATACTTACCCGGTGATCATATATTAAAGGACCCTCCCTTCCTCCCCAATAGAGACCCAGTGGACCGAGGAGAAAATTGGTTCTTTGTTTACTTGGAGTACTAAGTACCTGCTCGACAGATGGCGCTATTGATGTACACCCCCACCTGCATAGCGATCGCTGGCGTATTTTGACCGTAGGTTTTTCTGTCGAGCAACAGAGTTGCAGCTATATGATCACCGGGTAAGTATATTCAAAAATTTATTTTATTAATAAAAATAACATATTTTATTTATTTATTTACCATTAATATAAATATTTTTTTCTTTCCGATGTGAATCAGCCGGCTCTGCAAGAGTAGAGTTTTACTCATTGGGCCGATTAATCTCGCTTTAGTGAATTATAATAAATATGGAACATCTGTTATTTTTAAGATAATTTTTCAAAGTATTCAACAACTTGCAAGTAATCATCCCCTATGGACTTTTTTATTTATCCTTTAGGCAAAGCGAGTGAAATAATTTGAATTTAAACATCTTACATATATAAGCTTCTATGATTTTAATTTCCGTAGGAATTTTTTTTTTATTATAGATCTTTGAACTTCTAGGTTAACAATTTCTGTTGGTTTTGTTGCAATAGCACTTTTAGTATGCCATGCTTTAATACTACAGTATTTAGATGCTTGTTCATTCAGGTATTCTGTAAATCTCTGTAATAGTGTAGTCTTTATGGCATTATTTTAGTTATTTTTTATATGAATTAGTTAAACAAGAACTGGAAACTCGTAGGTATTACCTGTTATTCTTAGTGTAGATTGTACCTCTGCATTGGATTTCTAGCTCTATTAAAAGATTATAAAATCTCACCTTATATATGAAATATTTTTAAACTGATAAATAATTTTATTGAATATTCAGTTATTATTATAGATATGCAGCCTTAACAGACTTGATTATTCAAGATAAATCACGTCTTTAGACTTGTTTTTTGACCTATCAATCTAGAAATGTGAGCTTGTATTCTTGTTAAATTGTTTCTAATTAGTAAGGTGTTTATGGTACAATTATATGTGACAAATGTATCTATTGTTTATTAGGTGTTGAAGAAAAGGTTACTGAAACATGTCAAGGACAAGACTTGGAAGGTGCGCTAGAGAAATCAAAGGAAAAAAAAAACCACTGGACTGTAAGTGCATTTCATATTTTGTCTGGAATTTAGAATATTTTTTTCATGTTATAAATTATATTCAACCAGATATTAGAATTGAGGGATTAAGGAATGGTGTGATGTGTTGCAAGTTTAAACTATATTTTTTTTATATTGGTTGAGATATATTCTCTGAATTTTTCCTTGAAACTGATCAATAAAGAATACTTTTGCATTCTCAGAAAGAGCGCGGAGATTTGTCAAGTTCAATTACGGTGCTAAATAGGTTCATAGGAAGGCTGAAAGAAGACGATTGTTGCCCTCTTTGCCATCGAGATTTCGGAACCAAGGAAGATGTTGAAATGCTTATTCAAGAGGTATGTAATTTTCATTTTTTTTTTCTTTTTGCATACATATACCAAGGCACTTCTCCCAATTTTGGGGATAGCCGACATCAAACAAATGAAACAAAAAAGGGGACCTCTCCTCTCTACGTTCCTCCCAGCCTGACAAGGGACTCAACCAAGTTTTGGGGATAGCCGACATCAAACAAATGAAACAAAAAAGGGGACCTCTCCTCTCTATGTTCCTCCCAGCCTGACAAGGGACTCGACCGAGTTTGGCTGGTACTGCTAGGGTGCCACAGCCCACCTTCCCCTGTTATCCACCACAGACGAAGCTTCATAACGCTGAATTCCCTACTGCTGCTACCTCTGCGGTCATCTAAGGCCCCGGAGGAAGCAGCAGGGCCTACCGGAACTGCGTCACAATCGCTCACCATTCATTCCTAGTTCTAGTACTCTCTCTTGCCTCTCTCACATCTATCCTCCTATCACCCAGAGCTTTCTTCACTCCATCCATCCACCCAAACCTTGGCCTTCCTCTTGTACTTTTCCCATCAACTTTTGTATTCATCACCTTCTTTAGCAGACAGCCATTTTCCATTCTCTCAACGCGGCCAAACCACCTCAACACATTCATATTCACTCTAGCTGCTAACTCATTTCTTACACCCGTTCTCACCCTTATTTTTTAAATTAAGAATTTCATAGTTGCTTTGTTTGCAAGATTTTAATTCTTTATTTCTGACTATTTTCCTTTTTTAAACAAACTGTATTGTCTTCATTGCATTTTTTATGTCGCAGTCAAAGATGGTAAACCCTTCATTCACTTACATTGGCAATGAGTTACCCAGTAAGCCCTTTTACTACTCTTCACTATTCATGTGCCCCATTTCATATAGAAAAACTTGAGGGTTGAATTGCAGGCCTCAGTTTTCTCAATGTATATTTGCCTCAGTTATTCTATTTGTTACGGAAATGTATCTTGATACTTTAGGTTAATTTAGGTAAGTTCTGATGCCTTTTATTTTACGATATCGTCTGATATTCCTACTGCTATTAAGATTTTTCATACTCAAAATGTCCTAATTATTTGTGACAACGTGGATAATTAATCTCTCAGTTGGAATGAAAATTTGCCAATACTTCTTCCCATCTTGTTAAAACCTCATCTTTCATGGTACATCATACATATACCAAGGCACTTCCCCCAATTTTGGGGGGTAGCCGACATCAACAAAGAAACAAAAACAAAAAGGGGACCTCTACTCTCTACGTTTCATGGTAATATTCATTAATTTATGAAGCAAATCAGTAGCCTGATGTTATTATTATCCCTGCTTTGTGTCAGCAAATAGAAATCATTATATACAATTTTTCAAGTTACTTGACTAAAAGTTGACTAAAGATGTTTATTGGTAATTTCATGGAAGTTTAGTTGAAATTCTCTTCTACAGATTCAATAGTGGGTTTTGGTTTTGACTGTCAGTCATAGAAGAGAATTTTTTGGTCCTTCGGGATATTAAACTTAGATTACTTAACCTGTTTGGATAGATCAAATTTGAATGGAACCGATTGTGACGCAGTTCCGGTAGGCTCTGCTGCTTCCTCCGGTGCCTCGGAAGACCGCGAAGGTAGCAGCAGTAGGGGATTCAGCGTTATGAAGCATCATCTGTCGTGGATAACGGGGGAGGGTGGGCTGTGGCATCCCTAGCAGTACCAGCCAAACTCGGTTGAGTCCCTTGTCAAGCTGGGAGGAATGTAGAGAGGAGAGGTCCCCTTTTTTGTTTCATTTGTTTGATGTCGGCTAACCCCAAAAATTAGGGGAAGGGCCTTGGTATATATATATATATATGTATTGTTGTTGAGCGTAGGGAACAACTCTGTTCCTCTAGTACTCTTTGATTATTTCTACTATTTTGGATCCCATTTTGGATAAAAAAGGAATTGATGGTATTGTAAGACGGTGTCCAAAACGCAAGGTGGCGTTTTGAGCTTGAACTCGCAGAGGCCTGTTTTTTCTCCCTTCTGTTTTGTCCCTCCTGAAAACTGTTATGCTTAACCTCCAGGGGGTAATTTTATAGCAAAAATTACCCGCGGAAGGATCGCATAAAAAAATTGATAAAGTTAGGCTTATTTTTGTATAAGAAAGGAAAATTGTTATAAAAGAAAACACCTTCAATATCATTCATGTGGCTATCTTCCAAGGAGGAGGAAATAGTGGATATGAATAGTTGAGTAGAAATAATGGATGATCTTTAGTTTTCAGTTATTTCTACTTTTATAAGAAAATTAGTTCATTTCTAAATTTAGAACTGGTTTGAACAGAGTTTCTTTTTATACGTCCTGTACAAGTAAGAGTATTGATCTAAGAGATTATCTTCGATCATGCACTATTAAATTCTTTCTAGAATTATGTTACATTCAAAATTTTTATTTACTCAATTTTCAGCTGGAAGACAAGGTTAAGAAAGTCCCCAAGAAATTAGATGAAGCAAAGAAAAAGCTTGAGAAAGAGGAAAAAATGTATGAGAAAATGGTAGCCCTGAAGCCTCTCAAAGATCAAGCAAATTCTGCTAGAGTTCTCTTAGACAAAATGAAGTAAGTAAAAAATAGCTTCTTATTTCTCTTTGACTAATTAACTATATTTAAAAGATGCTTGCACTTTAGTTTTTTTTTTTCATTTATTGGTCTCCATAAACAGATTGGGGAGAATTATTATGTCATTACTTCAGATTCTACTCGTTATGCACCATTTTGTCGTTATTGACGTCTGCAGTTCTGGTGAAATGTTTGATTAAATGTAAATGTTTTGTAACTAGAAATCTTTATCTAAAATTTATTATACCTGGGATAAACAAGGTTTTTAACTAGCAAATGTATTGGTATGGCATTTTTCTCTCCATTTGAATGTTTATTTATGCAATGCTTTTCAGGGAAGAGATGGAAACAGATCGCAAAGAAGTAGAGACTATCAAATTTGGCCTCGAGTCAAATTCAGAGATCCTACAAATAACATGCGGGGATGAAGAAACCGCATCGTCGGTCCACAGTGATGTGGTGATGATGGACAACCACCTGAGGAAAATCAAGCAGTTGAAAGAACAGATCGAGGATTTGAGAACTTCACTGGGAGGTGGAGGTTAGAAATATTTATATTAAATTCATTTTATGGTCTTATGTCTGTAGCCTGTGTATTTCAGTATATTCTTAGTTCCATTGTACAATGTTAAAGGATTAACTGTGATTTGCCATTAATAAAGTGATATATTTCTTTCAATAAGGGATTTTGCTTTTCAGAAAAGTACTGTAAGTTTTCACATGTATAATTTTATTTGTTATTGGAATCTTAACAATCAGAGGGACAGCATAGATAAGGATTTGAAATTGTGAACTTTTGTGAGCTTTACGTGGAGTCACTGTCTTTATTGATACAGTATTTCAATCTTAGTATTATTTTTCCAAGTCACAAAAAGTTGTATCTTATAGTTTTTTAAGTTTAGGTATTATTACATTGCTTGAAAATTATCTAGTAAAGTTTTGAATAGATATTGGATCCTCTTGTCATTGTGACAGACATCTCGTCATTTGTAAACCATCCTTCTTCAAATTACACCAGTAATTACATCCTAAAGTACCAAGTTACATGTGTGCTACACAACAGGCTGTCTTAACTAGTATATATTATAAATTTTATTTTGAAAGGTCTTAAAAATTGGATCCTTTATCTTTATTTTACTTTTAGATGGAGACCTTACCATGGAAGAGGCAATGAAACAACAGAGTGATTTAGAGGAAGAAATTAAGAATTACCGAAGACAAGAGAGCGACTTGCAAGATAGACTCGAAGAACACAAGAATGAGCTGGAAGCTCTCAAGGATCGTAAGCTCAGATTATCGACTAAGGAGTTGGAGGTAAAGGGTATATTTGGTTTTAGCATATTAAAAACTCTTACAGTGAGTGAGGAGAAAAAGTTTTGCATGATTACGTACACCATTTATTCTCTTTATTTGTCCATCATTGTGTCCACTTTTACCATTATCTTTTCCTTTGTAAAGATGTTCAGAGTAAACAGGCAGGGATGGTTTATATTTTAAAGTCCAGATCTGTATCCATGGGACTAAGAGAGTGATTGTGGTCCTGTCAGTGACCTTGAAGGATCACTGGAACATTGCCTTTGTGTACAGCTTTTTGAAATTTTAGATCACCTGCTGATCCATGAGTTGGAGAATTGGAGTGGTATTGGGCTGGGCGGCAGGAACCTGATTCTTATGAATTTGAATTCCTCCATCTAAGCATCAAGGGTGGGAGTGGGAGGTTATTCTCTATGAGGTACTTTTTGATCTTGGGCCAAAAAATACAAGCTCATTCCACAACTAAAATGCAAGTCACCCAAGCCTTGTTGTTTTACCTTGTATTTTTTAAAGGGTCATAGATTTTTCAAGTGATACACCAAAAGATAGATTTTGCAATCCCAGCTGGCATTCACAGAACAGCAGGCTTAGATAATCTTTCATGTGCTTGTAAATGGAAATTGGCTTTTCTTCTGCAGTAATGAAGCTTCTCTTGGGCATCTTCTTTCAGAACAGACAGGTCTGGCAGTAGAAAACTTTCTGAGGCATGAAAGACTCAAAATTCCTTTTAAATTGAGGAAAAAAATCCTTCTGTTGCCTTCACATTAGAGATTGCAGCCTTAGCATGTCTTGCAACACTTTGAATTACTGTTCTCTTGGACTTTTCAAACCAGCCACGGCTCGTTTCAAATGTTCCTTTTTCTTTGTCTTTTGATGTACATGGCTCATTTTTCAAAAATGCAGCATGTTAAAACTGCTTTTTCGTAAATTGTATTCTCTATTATCGTATCTCTTGCTAAATGCTTCTCTTGGATGCAGATGAGAAGCAAGTTCTCCACATTATCAAGAACACATGGCTGTCGTTTCGTCAATGTAATACTGTACCCCTTTTGCAGCATCAATTGCCTTTAATCTTTTTCCTTAAGAATTGTACAAATCACTGATATACTATTGTCCAATTGAAAGCCTGGTTTTCCACACCTGTACCTTGATCATGCTTCTCGGTAATTTATTTTTTCACGTCTAAGGTAATCAGAATTTGCTCTGTATTCCAGCATCCAATTGTCAAACTATCCATTGTATATAGTTGAGGCTTGCTTAAAACTAGGTTTTTATTTACAAATACTTTGTATATCTGAACTATCAATATGGGAAATGCCCAATTGTAGCAAAACTAATGAAATGTTCAGACTTTGTCAAAGTGAAGCTTGAATACAGTAACTTATATTTAAATTTACTCAGGATATATTAAAATAAAGAATCACATACTTTTTCTTGCAGATGAAGACAAAACTACAAGAAACAGAGGGTTTGAAGGAGGAACTGAAGAAACTTGAAAGTGAAAGAGTCACCATTGAAGAGGAGTTGGAGAAGGCTAGAGAGGATGTTGCACCCTTCAAGTATCAAATAGAAAAAAAGGTGCAAGAGAAGGCGAAGAAGACTAGCGAGAAGGAGAAATGGGTCGATAGTGAAAACTCGAAAGTAAGTTGTTGAGTGACACTTTGCTTCTTGCATATCTGATACTATAGAATATGCTTCTGTTCATCTGTTTACATTATTTCTCTTCTTTTAAATTGTGAGATTAATTTTCATATTAAACATAATAATAGGTATTACACTATGCACAGTAATCAAGGGTTTCTTTAAACTGCTAGACTGGAATTCTGACTCCAGTTTATTTTTGATGCATAAAGTATTATTGTTTTTGGTATTAGACCTTATCGTAAGGCCAGGGACCACTGCTTACAAGTCTATTGTGGTAAGAACAGTTTTGATAGAATTTTCTCTCTCCCTCCACCCTCTTATTGTTCAATGTTCATTGCTATTTCACAAAGTTCTTTAAACCTTTTCACTTTTTTTTCTTATTTTAGGAGACCAATAATAAAGGTTCTAAATGAGTAGTTGGGCTGTTTGAAAAAAACATTTTTTGTAAGATCTCAATAGTCATGATAAGTATTTTCAACTTACAACCAATTACTTTATAGATTTGTGAATTATTAAGGGTGTATTAAGAAGTTTCTCTATTGAGATGTTTTTCCCTCAATTTTTAACCTACTGTACAGTAAATGCTTTTGTGCTCAATTTCTTCTTGATCTTACATTAAGTAATTGGTTACATTAAGTAATTGGTTGTGCTGTGAATCATATTGATGTCTCTCATGTTACTTTGTTATCCAATATGCAGTAGAATTATGGTTATCTTTAAGTCAGAATTTTGTTGACACATATAAGAAAAGAAATAGAAAAAGCATCTTTAACGTTGTTGTAATTTAAATGGAAGGCCACGCTGATTTTAATAGGTGGTCTGTGACTGTTATCTCATTATCCATTCGTGCATTTTGACAGTTGCAAACTGTGCGCCAAGACCAAAAGAAAGCCAAGGATCTCCAGGCCAGCATTCAAGATTACATTCGGGGAGGTAAGGAGGAACTTCTTGAACAGAGCAGGCAGAAGTTGAGTCAGTTAGAGGACAATTCAGTTTCGTTGGATGCACGCAAGAAGATGCTAGAGGATGACCAACGTCAGCTTGAAAGGGATTTGAGTAATCAAAAGGTAAGCTGACTTTATAACTGTATATTGGTTTCAGGAATATAAAGTTCTAAGCAAGTTATTGTTATTTTGTACTTTATAAACTACATTAGGATAATATATAAGTGTAAAAGCATACTAAAGCTTTAATATAGATTTCTTAGAGAATCTTTTGTGATTATTTTATATGAAATATATTGTTTTATAGTCTTTTTGGCCATGTAGCATTTGATGTTTTGTGAAGAAAGACATTATCTTGTTCCATTTATTACTATATTGTCACGGTCTTCTATTGGCAAAAGTACATTTAGTTGTGCTATATTGTAATATTGTTTATTTCTATATATACTACACATGTATGCTTTTACTTTGCATATAGGCAAGAAAGCGTAATCTTGATGATGAGAAGAAAATTCGAGATAAGGAAGAAGAGGCGAAGAAGTTGCAAGAGGAAATAAACACTATTGAATCATCCATTAGAGACAAGGACGAGTCTGGTATCCGCGATGAAAAAAATCGGCTAAATGTTAAATACGAAGAAATGTACAGTGAGGTAAGGCAGATACATTGTTAGTCGTTGAAAAATCTGTGTTTAGCAGTTGATCGACATGCAGCCTGTTTGCAAGGGTCATTGAGCAGTTTACTTTTCAATTGTGCCTCGTTCTTCACGAGGTAGAAAGAACTAAAGGCTCTTGACTGTATCCAATTGCACCTTGGTGTATTGGTTTCTGCTTTTATTTGACTTTTCTGTTCTTTTCATACTCTTCCCCACCTAGTTGTCCAGGCTCTTCAGCTTACCCTGTTCCATTTTCAGATTCTTGAGCTAAATCCCATGAGAGTAGTTACATAACTCAATAGTTTTGGTAATATTCTTTAAAAAGACTGTAATAATTAGGGTTTTGTTAATAGCTTGTAGACGGCAAGAAGCATATCTGTAGATCACCAGTCTCTCTATGTCTTTTCATTCTGTAGTTGAAATTATATTGTATTTTGTTGACATCACCAGTCAGTGGGGAGGAGGGAGAGCATGTATATACATATGAACATCAGGTGAATATAGGAATAAATTTTTTTTATAAAAAATCTGTTTATTCCTATGAAACTTCCTTGATGTTCATGATACTGACTCCCACACTAATGAAACTGGGATGTCAGGGAAAGAAAGAGATAGGAAAAATAATTCCAACCAAGTACCAAATTATGTGATTCTAGACTCACCTGTATAGGTAATTGGTAACCTCTCTCTAGCAAAATGCATAACCAATACATTACTCCACATTGTTTAAAAAAGAAATCTAGAAATACTGGCTTCCAGATTGTTTGTATATGAAAACTTGATCTAAATTCTATTTATGTAAACCCAAAACCAAGTACTTAAACTTATAACTTGTAAACAACAATAAAGAAATTATAAACTAATTGAGCTCAAAATATTGCCAGATTATATTGCCAACACGATCTTGATAACCAAACCATGAATCTTTAAGGGAATGTTTAGCGAAAACCAATTTGGTACGTAATTGAGCTGCCGCTATAACCCTTTTCAAAGAAAAATTCTTGCAAAAATTCAGAGATGTAGGTGCACTTCTAATTCCATGAACCTAAACCTTCAAGGCTTTCTTAAGATTTGGATCCAACTCTTTGTGAGCTTCAGTGACCAAGCCTTTAACCTGTTAAGCGTCCCCCCTGGACCAGGTTGCCGCTAACATACCGTCACACTTTTTTTGCCCTGAGCGTTCATTTCACTAATGATAATTTTTCAAAGTTAATATCATTTCTTTATGCTTATAATTCGTATTTATAGTTAAAAGTAGGGATATTAATTAAATGGTAGAGTAAAAAAAAAAATTATTAATACTATTATTTCATTTCAAATGGCTACATAATACTGAATATTCTATTGGGTTCTTTTTATCTTCAATCGTAAATCTTATGGCTGGATAAGCAACAAAAGCAAATGGATAAGTCTCTCCCCTCTCTCTCTCTCTCTTTCTCTCTCTCCATATCGTTTCCTGTATAATTTTCAAATATGTTCGTCATACATTTGTACATTATTTATTCACTTTATTCTCTCTCTCTCTCTCTCTCTCTCTCTCTCTCTCTCTCTCTCTCTCTCTCTCTCTCTCTCTCTCTCTCTCTCTCTCTCTCTCTGTGTTGCCAGACATCATATAAGTTTCTATTTACAGCCCCCATATGCTGAAAGTGTTGCCAAGTGGTGATCCTATACTTACTATACGAGTAAACGTAATTTTTCAATATTAAACTTACCCGATAATCATGTAGCTGTCAACTCTGTTGCCCGACAGAATTCTATGGAGGGATACGCCAGCTATCACAATACTAGAAGGGGGTGTTCTTACCAGCGCCACCTGTGGCCAGGTACTCAAGTACTTCTTGTTGACACCTCCTCAATTATTCCTCTGTCGTGCTTCTGACAAGACGTTCTGGGATACGCTTATGTTCTTGGAGTATTTTCACGACTTTGGTGAAGTATTTCTCTTTGATTTCGGCTGTCGCTTTACTGGAAACTTCTATATTAGCTTAGTTAGCTTTTGGAATTAATTTGATTAATTATGGTTACGAAGAGAGTATGAACTCTCGTTCACCTTTCAATGGCCGACCCTTCCCTTAGACGGAAGTGTTGGTGTCTAAGAGAGTATAGACTCTCTTTCTTAATTTTGCTTAACAAAAGTTATAGATTTATTTTATATCTCTCCGCCTCTTATAGGCCTCTTCGATTAACTTCCTTTTATTATAAACTTATTAAAATTAATTTTTATATTTGTTTATATTCGACCTTCCTAATAGTAGGCGGTCTTTTCTTGGTACCGAAGTTAATTATCGTGAGCCCGTCATTTCGGTTTTACCTGTTAACATATTATGCTATTTTAAGGTCTTTGAAAGAATTTCTTTGATAGTCTCGTACTGTTTTCAAAGTTGAACTAACGTTTTGTTTGTCTCGGCAGTTGTTGACGTTCAGAACGTTTCAACTTGCACTCTATCGTTACGATAGAGAAAGAATGTTCACGGTTTCACATTGCAGTAAAGAGTAACCGTTTCTAGCGTTTTGTTCATTCTTTCTTAACTTAATGGTTTTGATCCTAATAAGGAACTTTTCTTTTTGGGAAATATTTCAGTTTTTTCCTTTAACAATAATATGTTTTAACGATATATATGATTGGGCTCTTCTCTCAGGTTCTAAGTCAAGAGAGAGAGAGAGAGAGAGAGAGAGAGAGATAGAGACGGAGGGAGAAAGAGGATAAACGTTTCCCTCAAGCCTGCCAGGCGTACGAGTAACGTCGTTATCGTTTTGCTCTTATCCCTAGTCTCTTTAGGGGAAGAAACTAAACGTTTCTAGAGTGATCTAGTGTTTAGTCTCTTTCCAGCCACTGAATTTTCTTTCATTAGATTTTTCTGTTACATTGTAATTCTGTTTTCGCAATTACTAACTTTTGAGAAGGATAGAATTGCGTGTTTCAGGTACAAACCACTTAAAGTTTCGAGTTCAGTGAAATAAGTGCAAACAGAAATCAAAGTGATAAGTGATTAGTGCAAAGTATGTCAGTGTTATGCGTGAGGGTACTTTTGTGCGCGCCAGTCGTCCTCCCAGTCCGGGACCTCTTGCAAGCTCCCAAGCCCAGGGGAGAAGCAATGTCGAAGGGCATAAGGGTTCGGCAGGCCTTGATCGGCGCACAGAAGTATCCTCGGTGGTTGTGGGCGTGTCTTACCGAGACCGTCACTCCCACCCGCAGACGATTGAGCCCTTATTTTGCTCGTCTGCAGAAGAGATTTAGAGGAGAAAATAAAGGCAGAGTTACGCTGGTCTCAGGTCTCAAGACCTCTTAAACGTAAAGTCCAGACCTATGCCAGACGTACGAAGTAAAGTTCAACAACCCGGATGCAGTCATTGGGTTAGCTCTGTCTCTCCTCAGTCATCAGTTTGTCGGGCTGAGAGTGCTCCTACACTCCCCCCCCCTATGCTCGCTCCGCCTGATCGCAGTACCACCTGCCAGGCGTACGATGTTGTGGACTCTACTACAGTCCATGCAAGCACAGCTTTCGGACCTGATGCGTGAGTGTCGTGCTGAGAGTTGCACCTCCTCCTCCTCCTGCACCGGTGGTGCACCAACCGCCTGCACCCGTTCAGCCTGTGCTGCACCCGCCTGCACCGGTGGTGCACCAACCGGCTGCACCCGTTCAGCCTGTGCTGCACCCGCCTGCACTCGCTGCACCCAGTCGCAGCACCATCTGCCAGGCGTACGATGTTGTAGACTCTACTACAGTCCATGCAAGCACAGCTTTCGGACCTGTTGTGTGAGTGTCGGGCTGAGAGTGTTGCACCTCCCCTGCACCCGTTCAGCCTGTGCTCAACCCGCCTGCACTCGCTGCACCCAGTCGCAGCACCATCTGCCAGGCGTACGATGTTGTAGACTCTACTACAGTCCATGCAAGCACAGCTTTCGGACCTGTTGTGTGAGTGTCGGGCTGAGAGTGTTGCACCTCCCCTGCACCCTTTCAGCCTGTGCTCAACCCGCCTGCACTCGCTGCACCCAGTCGCAGCACCATCTGCCAGGCGTACGATGTTGAACCTCTTTCTGTGTTCGCTGTTCCCAGTGTTGTTCAGCCTCAGCCTTCTTTAAGGCAACCTTCGGTTTGGGATCAGGAGGATTACCCCACTCTTCCTCCTCCTCCCCTGGCTGCTCCACCGGTGGTGCAACTCTCGGTGGAGGTACAACCTCTTCCACCTGTGAGTCAGTCTCCTCAGCTGCTGCACCGAGCTCAACCCGTGCACCCTGATTCTGCACCTTCCACTGTTGTTGTTCCAGCTCGTTCTGACTCTGCTGTTCAGCATACCTTACCTCCATTTTCTAACCATGGCAACAATATGAATCATGAGTTATGAATGTAAGGTAAACATTATGTTGATTTTTAAATCCCATGCAAGCATGCATAAAGCACTCTAGCACTGGTCATGGAATTTCTGAGAAATGTTAAACGCCATGCACACGCTCTGCTTTCCTTACAGCAGGCTCTGCTTACAGCAGGCTCTGCTTACTACATGCTCAGCATTCAGCATGCTCTGCATTCAGCATGCTCTGCATACAACATGCTCTGCATACAGCATGCTCTGCTTTCAGCATGCTATGCATACAACATGCTCTACATACAGCATGCTCTGCATACAGCATACTCTGCATTCATCATGCTCTGCATACCTTACCGCATGCTTCTCAACATATCTTGGGTTGTTGCCAACTCACTAGACTGTCAAGCAGTTTCATAACATTGCCTTCTAGTCTGCTGCTTTTGCACCAGTGAACCCTCACTCAGAGAACTTAGCTTTTCTAGGATAAGGTCCCTGTAGATGAGAAAGTTCTTTTCTCCCTCCTTCTGATATTCCCTTGAGGACTTTGTCATTTGGAGGGAGCCTTTAGCTGCATAACCTCTTATGGACTTTTATTTAAGCATAACATGCTTACAGGGAAGGTAATGGTTTCACTTCAGCCGCTAATCCCGTCTGTTACCACACCTGCTCCCATAGACCTTGAGCTGTGTTGCATGACATGCAGTCCAAGCTTAGTCCTTGTTAGAGGATTTTTGTTTACGGAGTCAATGTGTCACGGGGAAGACGTTCAACAACCAACAGAAGGGACTTGTTGTGACGCAGTGCGGCAACCTCAGCAACCCGTTAAGGAGTTGTCTGTACGACCCAGATAGTCTAGACAGATTCGGGTTGTCACTGTACTTCCTCGCTTGCCCATGATTGTCAGTTTACAGACTGTGCAGCAGTATCATGATCTTGTGTCCGGCTCCGTCAGACGACTGGCTTTTAAGAGCTCCCACAAGTCGTCGCTGTCTGGAGATTTTCAAATGGACTATGGATCTGACCAAGGAACTGGGCCTCCTGGTCAATTTTGAGGAGTCTCAGCTCGTTCCATCCCAGACCATTGTTTCCTTGGGTATGGATCTTCAGAGTCGAGCTTTTTGGACTTGTCCGTCGGCCCCAAGGATCTTCCAAGCCCTAGAATGCATCCAGAGCATGCTGAGAAGGAACCGATGCTTAGTCAGGCAGGGGATGAGTCTAACAGGGACACTTTCATCGCTGGCCCTGTTCATCGAGTTAGGGAGACTCCACCTCCGCCCCCTTCAGTATCATCTAGCTGCTCACTGGATAAAGGACATGACGCTAGAGACGGGCTCAGTTCCTGTTTCCGAAGAGATGAGGTCTACTCTAACGTGGTGGAAGAACAGCATTCTTCTCAAGGAAGGTCTACCTTTGGCTGTTCAGACCCCCGACCACCGTCTCTTCTCGGACGCATCGGACACGGGCTGGGGTGCGACACTGGACGGACAGGAATGCTCGGGAACATGGAATCAGGAGCAAAGGACACTTCACATCTATTGCAAGGAGTTGTTGGCAGTTCATCTGGCCTTGATAAAATTCAAGTCCCTCCAGCTTACAAGGTGGTGGAGGTGAACTCCGACTACACCACAGCCTTGGCTTACATCTCCAAGCAGAGAGGGACTCATTCGAGGAAGTTGTTCAAGATCGCAAGGGACCTCCTCATTTGGTCAAAGATCGAAAGCTCACGCTGGTAACGAGGCTCATTCAGGGCGATATGAATGTCATGGCAGATCGCCTCAGCCGTAAGGGTCAGGTCTTCCCCACAGAGTGGACCCTTCACAAGAATGTTTGCAGCAGACTTTGGGCCCTGTGGGGTCTGCCAACCATAGTTCTATTCGCTACCTCGATGACCAAGAAGCTCCTCTTGTATTGTTCTCCGATTCCAGACCCAACAGCAGTTCGCGTGGATGCCTTTCTGCTGGATTGGTCCCATCTCAACCTGTATGCATTCCCGCCGTTCAAGATTGTCAACAGGGTACTTCAGAAGTTCGCCTCTCACAAAGGGACACGGCTGACGTTGGTTGCTCCCCTCTGACCCGCGAGAGAAGGGTTCACCGAGGTACTGCAATGGCTGGTCGACGTTTCCCAGGACTCTTCCTCCTAGAGTGGACCTTCTGCGTCAACCTCACGTAAAGAAGGTACACCCAAACCTCCACGCTCTTCGTCTGACTGCCTTCAGACTATCGAAAGTCTCTCAAGAACTAGAGGCTTTTCGAAGGAGGCAGCCAGAACGATTGCCAGAGCAAGGACGACATCCACTCTCAGAGTCTATCAGTCTTAATGGGAAGTCTTCCGAAGCTGGTGCAAGGCCAATGCAGTTTTCCTCAACCAGTACCACTGTAACCCAGATTGCTGACTTCCTGTTACATCTAAGGAACGTAAAATCCCTATCAGCTCCTACGATCAAGGGTTACAGAAGTATGTTGGCAGCGGTTTTCCGCCACAGAGGCTTGGATCTTTCCTCCAACAAAGATCTACAGGACCTCCTTAGGTCTTTTGAGACCTCAAAGGAACGTCGGTTGTCCACTCCAGGCTGGAATCTAGACGTGGTCCTAAGGTTCCTAATGTCATCAGGATTTGAACCGTTCCAATCAGCCTCTTTTAAGGACCTCACATTAGAAACTCTTTTCCTCGTGTGCTTAGCAACAGGTAAAAGAGTAAGTGAGATCCACGCCTTCAGCAGGAACATAGGTTTCACATCTGAAACGGCTATATGTTCCTTGCGGCTCGTTTTTTTTTGGCTAAAACGAGCTTCCTTCCCGTCCTTGCCCTAAGTCGTTCGAGATCCCAAACCTGTCCAACATGGTGGGGAACGAACTAGAGAGAGTACTTTGCCCTGTTAGAGCTCTTAAGTACTATTTAAGAAGGTCAAAACCATTACGAGGACAATCAGAAGCCTTATGGTGTGCTATCAAGAAGCCTTCTCTACCAATGTCTAAGAACTCAGTTTCTTACTACATCAGGCTTCTGATTAGAGAAGCAAATTCTCATCTGAAGGAAGAAGACCTTGCTTTGCTGAAGGTAAGGACACATGAAGTGAGAGCTGTGGCTACTTCAGTGGCCTTCAAACAGAACCGTTCTCTGCAGAGTGTTATGGATGCAACCTATTGGAGAAGCAAGTCAGTGTTCGCATCATTCTATCTCAAAGATGTCCAGTCTCTTTACGAGTACTGCTACACCCTGGGTCCATTCGTAGCAACGAATGCAGTAGTAGGCGAGGGCTCAGCCACTACATTCCCATAATTCCATAACTTTTTAACCTTTCTCTTGAATACTTTTTATGGGTTGTTCGGTCGGCTAAGAAGCCTTCCACATCCTTGTTGATTTGGCGGGTGGTCAATTCTTTCTTGAGAAGCGCCGAGGTTAAAGGTTGTGATGAGGTCCTTTAGTATGGGTTGCAGCCCTGTATACTTTAGCACCTTTGGGTTGATTCAGCCTCCAAGAGGAACGCTGCGCTCAGTAAGGAAGTCGAACTTAAAAAAGAGACAGAGTAACGGTTCAATTCGACTTCCTTACCAGGTACTTATTATTTCATTGTTATTTGAGATAACTGTTATATGAAATATGGGATACTTAGCTATCCTTTAATCTTGTACACTGGTTTTCACCCACCCCCCTGGGTGTGAATCAGCTACATGATTATCGGGTAAGTTTAATATTGAAAAATGTTATTTTCATTAGTAAAATAAATTTTTGAATATACTTACCCGATAATCATGATTTAATTGACCCTCCCTTCCTCCCCATAGAGAACCAGTGGGACCGAGGAATAATTGAGGAGGTGTCAACAAGAAGTACTTGAGTACCTGGCCACAGGTGGCGCTGGTAAGAACACCCCCTTCTAGTATTGTGATAGCTGGCGTATCCCTCCATAGAATTCTGTCGGGCAACAGAGTTGACAGCTACATGATTATCGGGTAAGTATATTCAAAAATTTATTTTACTAATGAAAATAACATATCACGAGACTGACGGCTTGAAAAAGGTAATTAAAGTCATGAACGGAATATGCAGTTGAAGGCGGTACCGAGTAGATCGTGGTGAACGGTTTATCACGTGGGTGACGCTTAACAGGTTAATGATATGTAATTTATTTCTATGAACCTTCCCTGATGTTCATATTGTTTTTTCTCTAGAAGCAGGGTTTGTTGATATTTACCCCAAAAAAATCATTACAAAAAATTCCTAAATTCTTTTCTTTTATAAAGATACATTCCCTGTAAAGTAATGAAACAATTTAGCAGTTAATCGTAAGTAGCACGCTAATAGTTTCTCTGTTGTTGTTGCTTTAAGATGTCCACCTTCCAAATTATGGTAAGTACTTATTGGATTTTAAAGTAGCTCTCCTGCTCAATTCATATCTCTGCCTGGGTTTTAGATAACTCTGTTTAGAATTAGGATATCTCAAGGCTCCTATCAGGAAATATGTTTCAAGTTTATTTTTATGGAACTGAAGAGCATACACTGCAAAGCAATAAAGCTTCTACATTTTAAAACAGATCATTAACTGTTTGTTTCCCAATACAGAAAATAGTTGTTTTAGCGGAGTTGATAGCGATATAACGCACCAATACTCACTTAACAGCCAAGTGAGTAATGAACCTGTTTGAGTTTTAACTTATTTAACTTCCTTTATTATTCTCAGAAGGCCAGTGAGCCTTCTTTTGTGGGCAGGAAGTCTGTCTGGCTTGCCTGCCTGGTTGCTTACACTAACCTAACTTCTATAGTTGGGTCTAGTGGTCATAGTTGTTGTACTTGAGTAAGGATTCTGAATGTTCGCTTGCACCTTACAGAATCGGGTTCCTCCCATATGAGTCTTGCATTCTTGAATTACTTTGATCCTTCTGGAGCTAAATACTTGCATTTCCACATAGCAATTCTCTCTATAAGAGACCTTTTATCCCTTCTCTCACTAAAGGGAGCACTCTTAAACAATATCATTTTAATTTGAGAGATGGCTTTTTATATTGTACATGCTCTTGAATTGCACTGTTATTGATGATGTATCAGCTCATCTGGTTCATTTCATCACGGGATCACTCTGGATGACATAGCATTTCTGTTTGCTTGCAAACTCATCACAGGTTTACTATAAATGTGGTAATTTCTAGTTTGTTCTTATTTCGCTTACGAGTCTGGTTGTAATAAAAACTTGAATATTGTTGTGGGCCAGGTAAGGGTAAGGTATACGCTGCCCTTGAAGCTACCCTCCTTTGAGAAGTGGTTACTGAGCTCACTCAGTGACCATGTTCCCAGGACTGAACTGTGAGCCTGTTATGGCAGATACTTCTTACATGTCATCAGCAGGTAACAGTCTCTCTGGGGATTGAGTACCTGCACTGTCTGGGTAGGCTGGAATATGTTGCTCCACCTCTTGATCCCTTCCTTGGAATGATGTAGGTTGGCCCTAAGGCGAATAGTGTCCCATTCTGCTGACTCAGGTAGGTATCGCAAGAGAGATAGGCTTTATGAAGGGAGTTGTATAGAACAGCATATGCCTCCTGCCAACCTGTGGAAGGCATCAGAGGATTTTTAACTCAAAATCTTCAGCAAGAGATTTGGAGAAGAAGAGGCTCTTCAGTATTGTGCGGATCCCTTCTCTTAGGGGGATAGGTCCGTGGTTGAAGAGAGCTTAGAGCAGTTTTGCTTGTTCTGTGACTTTGGTCCCGGGTTGGTATGGTTCTCGTCTTCATGTCACTGGTACATATACCTACTTCTAACTGAAGAGGGCATCATACGGATCTTTCCTTGAAAATCAGGAGAGTTTTAGGCTCTTCATCAAGTCGAGCATTTGAGGGATGGAGGTTCTGTAGCTCTCATTTTCTCTAAATCTTTGATGAACACCCTGTAACAGTAGGTCTTGAACACCACTTCGGAACCTTCTCAATCCTATCTCTCCGTGTTAGTTGTCATGAAGTTACCAAGTGGCATATCAGGCCACTGCCATGCTACTTAAGGAGAACTTTACACCTTGTGTGCAAGCATGCATTGCAGCATTATCATTACCCCCAGCAGGAACAAGAAGAGAAGTGTCCAGACACTGTTCCTCCTGGCATGGTGATGGTGCTTGTTTTCAGATGCGACTTTGGCCAGTATGTACGTCTGCCATGTCAAGGAAGAACCCAAAAGCCTAGCCCTGCAATTAGTCTTCTGTTTTATCTGTCTGCATACATGTAGCTGAAGGTTGGTATGAAAGCGACAGAGCATCTTTTTCTCTTTACCTTACGGACGTTCCCAACAGACCTTTGAACTCCTTTTCCTTAGGTCCTGAGATGGCTGCTCAGTAGTTGTGTAATGCTCCCAGCTCCCTCACGAGACTTAGTATGCATCCTGTTAAAGGTAACATGTTCAGCATAAGTCTCAAGAAGAGTAGAATAACGTGCTATCCCATCTTTCTTTTTTCCCTCTCATAGTAATACATCAGCCACAATGGTTACACACTGGCTAGAGGTCTAATTTGAAGCAATTCACCCATCCTCCTGGCAAAAGGGATGATGGGATGATGTCTTACCAAACCTTTCTCTTGATGCGCCTTAGGGAGATAGGTTTTGTCTCCTAGAACTAGTTTCCTTTTAAGTGGAGATAAGTTTTCTGTCTCCTAGAACTAGTTTCCTTTTAAGCCAGTAATGGCCGAAACCCAGCAGCTTCTGCAGTTTTATGAATAGCTGTTATGAGGTTGGAGTTGCTTACCTCTCTCCTTTACAGGATCAGGAAGAGTGACATAATCAGGGAAGAAAAGAACCCCTTAGTTTTTGTTCTGGGAGACTTCCTCCCACCAGTGTTTGAGTGTTCCAATTTACAAATAATAAATTTTAAAAGAATTTTGTATATTTCTTAGTTATGCAAACATGAGTCACTTTATCTCATGCTTTCACAAGATCCATGGAAGCTATCTAATCTATGGAAATTGCTGAGAGAGATTGGGCAAATAAGGGTTAAGGAAGGTCTCGGGAAATATTTAGAATTATACGTTGGTAATGAGAAAAAGTAGTGAATTAGTCCACAGCTTTATCCAGAAATTTCAAAATATGACTTGCATGAAAGTCAGAATAACTTTCCCTTTTCCATATTGGTATTTTAGGAACATTTGCGAAAATTTTTGATTGTATAATAGAGTTCATTATCAACAAAAATCTTTTCAAGGTTTCTATATGTTTAAAAGAAATCTTTTAGCAGGATTCCCACTAGTAAAGGCTATGATTATTTCCTTGTTGGAAGGATTTCCATTCAGTCGGTCTGCTTTTGCAAGGTATCATGTATGTAATGGTTCTTTTCATGAAACTTTGTGCTGTAGTTTCTTCACAACTTATTTATGAATTAATGTTAAGCAGAGATAGCATTCTCTGCCTTTTCTTTTAAGCACTTATTGTTTTGCAGATGGTTTGGTACTGTAATTGATTCTTTTTCGTTAAGGTGTAGATTTTTCCCGTTTTTTTATGTTGAAATCATTTGATTTTTATGGTACATACAACAGATTATTACAAAGAATTGAGTTTAAGACGGGTGAATTTATACTCATGATACTCTTACTCTGCAGAGTGCCAAAATAGACGGAAGCACCAGAACAATAGATGATGAAGTCAAGAAGCTGAAAGAGGATTTAGCACGGAAAGAATTTCGAGATGCGGAAGCGAACTACAAGGACAAGTACTTTGAGAAGAAGGTATGTGTGCATACCACCTCTTTTGCACAATGTTACGCAAGTAAACAGTTTAAAAAGTATTTTTCACTGTCCACTTTACATTGGCTACATTGTTTACTAATTTTTAACTTTCCTTCATTCCTCAAGTCTACTAGCTTAGATGCCCAACTTATTTCACATCATTTTGAATATAGAAATTGAACTTTGTTATCATGCTAAGCAACTGGAACCCACTTTTTGCAGTAAATTGATCAAGCAATGCATATTTGTTACCTATTATCCAGTTGCTTTTCCTTTGTTGTATGGTTGAAGCAAGTTCTTAGATTGTAAATACAAAAATTACTAATGCTGCATTGTTATTTTGATTTATTTAATGAGATTTGAACCATATTTATAGAAACAGGAGTAGCCTTATTTATGTATTCCTAACTGAGACATGGAAATTATTGCAAGGTGAAGTTAATGAAGCTAAACAGCTAATTATGAAGAAATCAAACATGAATGTTATAAAGTAAAAGGTAGAGAGCAACATTGCAAAGAACCTTAACTCGTCTTTGATGGGCCTTGAAAAATTCAACTTTGTAATACAAACAACTATTTCTTTTCCATAATTTCCAACTCCTTCAGTAGCTGTTCATGTTTGAAGTAGTGGTTTGTACCATGTTATAAACACAATGAATATTTCTCAATGACTAGTCTTATAGAGGAAAAGCATTTAGTCACAAACTCTTTTATATCCAACCAGAGAAAAGTTGCAGTATACTTAAATTTTTCAATGGTCTGAGTGCCTAGGGGAGCAGTGTCACTTGCCAGTCGTGCAGCTATTTATCACTTGTTAATTGCAATGTGCCGTTTATATTTACTAATAGTCTATTTAATGACACTTAATAGGTCAGTTGAGAAGATATAGGTTTAGTGCATGAAAGAAGAAAATGTTGACTTTTCATTCTAATATTCTGAGTATTTTAATAAACATTTTGAATTCATATAATGCATTCATGTATTAAAAGCGAGTGAGCTGAAATAATACTGTACTTATAGATTTGCTCCATTTTATTTTCAGTGCACAGACATAGCTATTGATGATCTTGACAAGTATTACACTGCTTTAGACAGTGCCATCATGCGTTTCCATTCTGACAAGATGCACACAATTAATGCAATCATCAGGGATCTGTGGCGGACCACATATAAAGGAAACGACATTGACTTCGTAGAAATCAAGACTGATGAAAGTTTGTCACAAGGTTAGTGAAATGCTTTTTATCCTTAAGACTTATTGAGCTATACGAAAAAGAAAATAGTTCATTTGCAAGAATTAGTTAATTAAAATGTTGCCAAAAAGTGCCTTTTGCTTGAGTGGTCAAATTTTTTTGTGAGAGTTTGGCACTCTAAGGGTTAATAACAGACTTCTGTCACAGGTGCTGATAAGAGGCGGACGTATAATTACCGTGTAGTTATGGTAAAGAACGGTACAGAAATGGACATGCGAGGTCGTTGCTCAGCTGGCCAGAAAGTCTTGGCTTCCCTGATTATAAGGTACTACTTGAATATCTCATGTTTATTGAAAAGAATAGATTTATTTGAAATACATGGCAGTATAAAGTTGATAGAGCAAAAATGTTGCTGCATTTACGTTGAAATTAAATTTACGTTACGGGTATTTTAGTGTTTTTCATCTTGTCTGTCATTTTTTTATTTTTCTATTCCAGGATGGCATTAGCAGAAACTTTTAGCTTGAACTGTGGCATCTTAGCCTTAGATGAACCTACAACCAATTTAGATGCTGAAAATATTGAGGCTTTGGCAAGTGCACTTCTCAAGTATGTTCTACTTATTTATTTTTTCTTTTCATTACATTACTCTATTGCACTTAGTGTTTGCAGTGGGTTCTATTGTTATGTTATTAATATTAAATACATTTGATATTTTTCAAGTCAAGCTACAACACTATTTGGAAAAGGAGAATATTTCAAGCTCAATGCCCTGATAGAGTAAGTAGTCCAGTGTGGCATAAAACATGGATAAGTAAGGAATGAATAATAAAAGGGAAATGAAAAATGGATGAAATTAAGCTATATAACAGTGTTGGATAACTAAGTCTGGGATGTTTGCAACTTTGCTCTTTTTCATAGTCATTGCAGTTTCTGTAAAGACGATCTAGCATAACTCTTGGCTGTGTTTTACTAAGGACAACACACCAAGACAGAACTAATAGATATGAAGGATAGTAATTTTAGAGAATATAATCTTAATGGTACTTTGTAACAGCAATCAATACAATGGATTTAAACTGTCCTATTACCTAAACATTTGTAAAAGCTGTTTCTAGCAGTATTACACTTCCTATATACTACTGTATGCATAATTTTCAATATTAATCTTACCCGATGATCATGTAGCTGTCAACTCTGTTGCCCGACAGAAATCTAAGGTCGGGATACGCCAGCGATCGCTATACAGGTGGGGGTGTACACAACAGCGCCATCTGTCGAGTAGGTACTCAGGTACTTCTTGTCAACAAGAACTCAATTTTTCCTCTGTCGTGCCACCGGCAAGACCTACTTGGATACGCTGTTGTTTCTGGAGTTGTTTTTCACGATTTTGGTGATGTATTCGCTCTAGATTTTAGCCTTCGCTATTCAGGAACCTTTATCATTAGCTTAGCAAGCTTTTTGATTTAATTTGGATTAATTGTTAACGAACTTTGCTAGATTTTGGAATTCCCCCTTGACTATTTCTACAATTCAAGATGTCTGACCATTCTCAAGTTCCTAAGTACAGGCAGTGTAGCGTTAGGGCTTGTTCTAGGCGTCTTCCGAAGGCCTCCATAGATCCTCACACCGTTTGTTCCAATTGTAGGGGTAAATCCTGTCAATTGGAAGATCGATGTGAGGAATGCGCTGGGCTTTCGGAATTCGATTTTAACGAATTCCTTAAAAATGCACGTAGGCTAGAGAAGGATAGGATCAGGAGGAGTTCTTCTCGCTCTTTTGATTTTTCCTCTCCCCATGCCCCTCAACCTATTCCTTCCCCTGTAGTGGTGACTCCCGACCCTGCTACTAGTGCTCAGCCCTCCATGGCGGACATGATGCGTGCCATTCAGGCTCTTGGTGACAGAGTGGAGTCATTAGCTAATGACCGGAATCAACTTTTGGCAGATGTCAAAGAGTTGAAAGCGCATAGTGCAGTGGGAAGTGTAGTGAGTGCAAGTGAAGTGAAAAGTGTCAGTGTCAGTGTTGCGCATGAGGGTACATCTGTTCGTGCCAGTCGTCCTCCCAGTCCGGGACCTCTTGCAAGCTCCCAAGCCCAGGGGAGAAGCAATGTCGAAGGACCAAAGGGTTCGGCAGGCCTTGATCACCGTACGGATGTACCCTCAGTGGTTGCGGACGTATCTGTCAGAGATCGTCCCATCCACAAACAGACGAATGAGCCCTATCATTCCTCGTCTGTGGAAGAAGTTTCGAGGAAGAAACGTTGGACCAAGGTCTCACGACCTCTCAAGCGTAAGGTCCCTTCCGAGCGAGTCCAACGGCCCAGGTGTAGCCACTGGGTCAGTTCGGACTCGCCGCAGTCTTCCGAAGACTGCACACCTCCCAAGAGAGGTAGAGTGGTTCCGCAGCAGGCAACTACTCCGTCTGTTGCCGCACCAACCACGGTAGATCCTAAGTGGTCCATGCTGCAGACTATGCAGTCTCAGCTTGCTTCCTTTATGCAGGAGTATCGTGCTGAGAAGGTTGACACTGCACCAGTTAACCTACAACCTGCCACGGTTGTGCGCTCAGCAGATACTGCGGCTGCCTGCTCCCACACTCCACCTGTGAGAGCTCCACCACCGATGCGCAGTCCACCCTGCCAGCCGCATGTTCATGCTGCACCCTCCGTTGACATGCGTGAGCTACCGCATCAGCAGTGGGAAGGTGCTGTCGAGCTGCCGTGTTTTGAC
Organism: Palaemon carinicauda; assembly: GCF_036898095.1. Classification (NCBI taxonomy): domain Eukaryota; kingdom Metazoa; phylum Arthropoda; class Malacostraca; order Decapoda; family Palaemonidae; genus Palaemon; species Palaemon carinicauda. The sequence continues at coordinate 153,050,992 of NC_090736.1, forward strand.
ACTATGCGGCATGCTCCGCAACCCACGGCAGTCCCTCCCACGCACCAGCACTCTGCTTTTGTTGTTGCCAGCTCGCAGACTGACCAGCAGCGGCATGATGTTGGATCCGCAGCAGCTACGCATGCACCCGTGCTGCCGGATTCAGCCGTTCAGCTTTCTGCTCCACCTTTGCCACTTCCTCCTCAGCTTTCGGATGATGGAGTATCCGATGACGAAGCTGCGCATTTGGACGATCCGCACTCCGACTTAGAAGAACCCAAGTCTACGCCTCCCTCCTTAGACTTTCGGAAAGTCCTTGCCTTGTTCAGGGACTTGTATCCGGAACAGTTTGTGTCTGCAACCCCTCGCTCTCCTCCCTCCGAGTTTGCTCTGGGCATGCAGTCAGCAGCTCCTGCCTTCACCAAACTTGTTCTCGCACGCTCATCCAAGAGAGCTTTGAGGGTTATGGGAGAGTGGTTGCAGTCCAAGAAGCAACTGGGAAAGACTGCTTTCATCTTTCCGCCTACCAAGCTTGCTTCCAAATCTAGCGTCTGGTATGCCACGGGAGAGGAACCCGGCTTGGGAGTTCCTGCCTCTGCCCAGGGCGACTTCTCAAGTCTGGTTGACTCTCCCCGCAGGCTGGCTATGAGACGATCTAAGATTTGCTGGTCCTTTTCTGACATGGATCATCTGTTGAAGGGAGTCTTTCGTGCTTTTGAGATCTTCAACTTCCTTGATTGGTGTTTGGGAGCGCTAAGCAGAAAGACTTCCCCTTCTGATAAGGACTCTGCCATGCTTATCATGTCTAGCATGGACAAAGCCATTCGGGATGGGTCTGGTGAGCTTGCGGCTTCGTACGTGTCGGGAGTGCTTAAGAAGAGAGAACATCTTTGCTCCTTGTCGGCTGGGATCACTCCTTGCCAGAAGTCGGAGTTGTTGTATGCTCCGCTCTCCAAGTGTCTCTTTCCGGAAGAGCTGATCAAGGGGATGGCTGCCTCGTTGATCCAGAAGGATACCCATGACCTGGTGGCGTCCTCCGCACGTAAGGCTAAAGCTTTACCTTCCGTGCCTAGACCTAGGATGGACACACCAGCGTCTAGGTTCATCCCGCCCTTTCGTGGCAGAACCTCCAGCAGAGGAGGTACCCGTGCCGACAGTCACCGTGGCAAATCGAAGAAGGGTTCCAAGTCCTCAAAAGGCAGAATCTGACTGCCTACCTCTCCAGACAGCAGTGGGAGCCAGGCTCAAGAACTTCTGGCAAGCTTGGGAGAGCAGAGGTGCAGACGCTCAGTCTGTGAAGTTGCTGAGGGAGGGGTACAGAATTCCGTTCTGCCGCAGTCCCCCTCTAGCAACGTCTCCCATCAAGCTCTCTCCCAACTACAAGGAGAAGGACAAGAGGCTAGCGTTGCAACAAGAGGTGTCGCTCTTGCTACAAAAGGGAGCGGTAGTCATAGTCCGGCACCATCATTCCCCGGGCTTCTACAACCGTCTCTTCCTGGTAGCGAAGAAGACAGGAGGTTGGAGACCGGTGCTGGACGTCAGTGCTCTCAATGCTTTTGTCACCAAGCAGACGTTCACAATGGAGACGACGAAGTCGGTCCTAGCAGCGGTTAGAAAGGAAGACTGGATGGTCTCGTTAGACCTGAAAGACGCTTACTTTCATGTCCCCGTCCATCCAGACTCCCAACCTTTCCTAAGGTTCTTCTTTGGAAAGGTCGTGTACCAGTTCCAAGCCCTGTGCTTTGGCCTAAGCACGGCACCTCTTGTGTTTACCAAACTGATGAGGAATATTGCCAAATTCCTTCACTTGGCAGACATCAGAGCCTCCCTCTATTTGGACGACTGGCTTTTAAGAGCTCCGTCAAGTCGTCGCTGTCTGGAGAATCTCAGATGGACTATGGATCTGACCAAGGAATTGGGTCTCCTGGTCAATATAGAGAAGTCCCAACTCGTCCCATCCCAAACCATTGTCTATCTAGGTATGGAGATTCAGAGTCGAGCTTTTCGGGCTTTACCGTCGGCCCCAAGGATCAGTCAAGCCCTAGAATGCATCCAGAGCATGCTGAGAAGGAACCGATGTTCAGTCAGGCAGTGGATGAGTCTAACAGGGACACTTTCATCGCTGGCCCAGTTCATCGAGTTAGGGAGACTCCACCTCCGCCCCCTTCAGTATCATCTAGCTGCTCACTGGAGAAAGGACATGACGCTAGAGGCGGTCTCAGTGCCTATTTCCGAAGAGATGAGGTCTACACTGACGTGGTGGAAGAACAGCATTCTTCTCAAGGAAGGTCTACCATTGGCTGTTCAGACCCCCGACCACCTTCTCTTCTCGGACGCATCGGACACGGGCTGGGGTGCGACACTGGACGGACAGGAATGCTCGGGCACGTGGAATCAGGAGCAAAGAACACTTCACATCAACTGCAAGGAGCTTTTGGCAGTTCATCTGGCCTTGATAAACTTCAAGTCCCTCCATCTAAGCAAGGTGGTGGAGGTGAACTCCGACAACACCACAGCCTTGGCGTACATCTCCAAGCAAGGAGGGACTCATTCGAGGAAGTTGTTCGAGATCGCAAGGGACCTCCTCATTTGGTCAAAAGATCGAAAGATCTCGCTGGTAACGAGGTTCATTCAGGGCGACATGAATGTCATGGCAGATCGCCTCAGCCGGAAGGGTCAGGTCATCCCCACAGAGTGGACCCTTCACAAGAATGTTTGCAGCAGACTATGGGCCCTGTGGGGTCAGCCCACCATAGATCTATTCGCTACCTCGATGACCAAGAGGCTCCCGATGTATTGTTCTCCGATTCCAGACCCAGCAGCAGTTCACGTGGATGCCTTTGTTCTGGATTGGTCCCATCTAGACCTGTATGCGTTCCCTCCGTTCAAGATTGTCAACAGGGTACTACAGAAGTTCGCCTCTCACGAAGGGACACGATTGACGTTGGTTGCTCCCCTCTGGCCCGCGAGAGAATGGTTCACCGAGGTACTGCAATGGCTAGTGGACGTTCCCAGGACTCTTCCTCTAAGAGTGGACCTTCTGCGTCAGCCGCACGTAAAGAAGGTACACCTAAGCCTCCACGCTCTTCGTCTGACTGCCTTCAGACTATCGAAAGACTCTCAAGAGCTAGAGGCTTTTCGAAGGAGGCAGCCAGAGCGATTGCCAGAGCAAGGAGGACATCCACTCTCAAAGTCTATCAGTCAAAATGGGAAGTCTTCCGAAGCTGGTGCAAGGCGAATGCAGTTTCCTCAACCAGTACCTCTGTAACGCAGATAGCGGACTTCCTTTTACATCTAAGGAATGTAAGATCCCTATCAGCTCCTACGATCAAAGGTTACAGAAGCATGTTGGCAGCGGTCTTCCGCCACAGAGGCTTAGATCTTTCCACCAACAAAGATCTACAGGACCTCCTTAGGTCTTTTGAGACTTCAAAGGAGCGTCGGTTGACCACACCAGGCTGGAACCTAGACGTGGTTTTAAGGTTCCTGATGTCAGCAAGGTTCGAACCGCTTCAATCAGCCTCTTTTAAGGATCTCACATTAAAGACTCTTTTCCTCGTTTGCTTAGCAACAGCTAAAAGAGTCAGTGAGATTCACGCCTTCAGCAGGAACATAGGTTTTACATCTGAAACGGCTACATGTTCCTTGCAGCTTGGTTTTTTAGCTAAAAACGAGCTTCCTTCTCGTCCTTGGCCCAAGTCGTTCGAGATCCCAAGCCTGTCCAACTTGGTGGGGAACGAACTAGAGAGAGTACTTTGCCCAGTAAGAGCTCTTAAGTACTATTTAAGACGTACAAAGCCATTACGAGGACAATCAGAAGCTTTATGGTGTTCTATCAAGAAACCTGCTTTACCGATGTCTAAGAACGCAGTTTCTTATTACATCAGGCTTTTGATTAGAGAGGCCCATTCTAATCTGAAGGAAGAAGACCTTGCTTTGCTGAAGGTAAGGACACATGGAGTTAGGGCTGTCGCTACTTCAGTGGCCTTCAAACAGAACCGTTCTCTGCAGAGTGTTATGGATGCAACCTATTGGAGAAGCAAGTCAGTGTTCGCATCATTTTACCTCAAAGATGTCCAGTCTCTTTACGAGAACTGCTACACCCTGGGACCATTCGTAGCAGCGAGTGCAGTAGTAGGTGAGGGCTCAACCACTACATTCCCATAACCTTTTTTAATCTTTCTCTTGAAATGCTTTTTATTGTTGTTTTTTGGGTTGTACGGAAGGCTAAGAAGCCTTCCGCATCCTGGTTGATTTGGCGGGTGGTCAAATTCTTTCTTGAGAAGCGCCTAGATTAGAGGTTGTGATGAGGTCCTTTAGTATGGGTTGCAGCCCTTCATACTTCAGCACCTAGGAGTCGCTCAGCATCCTAAGAGGATCGCTAGGCTCAGTAAGGAAGACGTACTTAAAAAGGCAGAGTAATGGTTCAAGTCGACTTCCTTACCAGGTACTTATTTATTTTATGTTTGTTATTTTGAATAACTGCTAAAATGAAATACGGGATACTTAGCTTCTAATGTTAACATGTATGCTGGTCTCCACCCACCCCCCTGGGTGTGAATCAGCTACATGATCATCGGGTAAGATTAATATTGAAAAATGTTATTTTCCTTAGTAAAATAAATTTTTGAATATACTTACCCGATGATCATGAATTTAAGGACCCACCCTTCCTCCCCATAGAGAACCAGTGGACCGAGGAGAAAATTGAGTTCTTGTTGACAAGAAGTACCTGAGTACCTACTCGACAGATGGCGCTGTTGTGTACACCCCCACCTGTATAGCGATCGCTGGCGTATCCCGACCTTAGATTTCTGTCGGGCAACAGAGTTGACAGCTACATGATCATCGGGCAACAGAGTTGACAGCTACATGATCATTGGGTAAGTATATTCAAAAATTTATTTTACTAAGGAAAATAACATTTTTCCCAGTCTTCACTTTACATGTATTTACATTCCATGGTTATATTTAAATGTATGAGAACTAGAGTAGTAGCATATTAAAAGACATTTTGCATAAGTGGGCTGTGTTTATATTTCATTTGAATGCAACTAATATTATTTTGTATGCTTTCTTAAACAATGTTTTTGGTGTAACTTTTATCTAACTTTTTGCATACTTTCAACATATGCCTGTACAGTCTGCCATACTTATCCAAGTATTTGCTTTTTGCAGCTTCTCTTATACATGAATAGTTTGTTGTACGTACGTTCATCGTATTTCTTTGTCAGCCTGTTTATATATTTATAATTTCTGTTATGATTGTGCTGAGAGATATATGAAGTGTCAGAAATGATAACTAAATATCCCAAAAGCGTAGAATTTGCCCAGAAAAATACACAGACAAGAATACTGAATGTTATACTTGCCACATCTAGGTTATGCTCTCATTTGGTTCATTTAGCATATATATTTACTTTTTAGTAAGTAACCCTATAATGTCACCTGCTTCCATAAATGTATATTTTGTTCTTCTTTGTATAAAGACCAAAGGCGAATGGCATTTATGAATAAAAAGAAAACTAGGGGTAAAAGTAACTGAGGATCTGGAGCTATTGTTCCCTCTTCATAGCTGTCACTTAATATCGAGTATTAGTTTCAAAAACTTTAATGAGTTCTCAAATGAAAAACTAGTCCAATTCTATATCCACACACTTCAACAGTGTGGGTTTACATTATCAGGAGGTAGATGTGGGTTTTCACGTCTTAACTGATCTTCTTGCTCTTTTTACATCATTCTCCTGTTAATGTTTTTTTCCCTCCAAGCAATGCAGTCATGTGCATCTCCCAGGTTTTATGATGTCATATTTTCATATATGTTTTCAGATAGCCCTTTTATTTTTAGTATTATTATTTGCAAAGGTACAACCCTAGATGGAAAAGCAGGATGCTATAAGCCTAAGGGCTCCAACAGGGAAAAATAACCCATTGAGGAAAGGAAATAAGTAAACTATATGAAAAGTAATAAACAATTAAAATAAAATATTTTAAAAACAGTAACAACATTAAAACAGATTTGTTCCGGCGTAGATGCAAACCCTCCACTATTTATAGGGTATACTTTTGGCGCAGCTGAAAGTATACCCTATAGATAGCTTCAGTTTTGTGTGCTAGGAAAAATACAAATTACTTACAAATTTGTTATGTTTCATATATAAACTGTAAAAAGACTTGTGTCAGCGTGTTAAACATAAAACATTGGCTGCAAGTTTGAACTTTTGAAGTTCTACCGATTCAACTACTTGATTAGGAAGATCATTCCACAACTTGGTCATAGCTGGAATAAAACTTCTAGAATACTGTGTAGTATTAAGCCTCATGATGGAAAAGGTCTGATTATTAGCATTAACTGCATACCCAGTACTGTATTATGAACAGGATGGTACTGTCTAGGAAGATCAGAATGTAAAGGATGGTCAGAATTATGAAAAATCTTATGGAACATGTGTAACAAAGTAATTGAACGATGGTGCCAGAGATTAATGTCTAGATCAGGCATAAGAATTTTAATAGATTGTAAGTTTCTCTCCAACAAATTAAGATAAGCAGCAGCTGAAGACTAGATAGGCAAACAATACTTGAAACAAGGTAGAATGAAGGAATTAAAATACTTTTTTTTTTTTTTTTTTTAGAATAGATTGATCATCGAAAATCTTTAAATCCTCTGTCCACCCACTCTTTGGGTTTCCTTGCTTAACTCTGAGTAGAATACTTGTTTTGGAATGGGTGTATCCTTCATTCTGACGCTATGACCAGTCCATCATAATTGACAGTGATAAGGGCTTCAATACTTAAGCAATTTTACTTCTAAAATGCTGCTGTTTGTTCGATGATCTTGCCAACTGATTTTTAGGATTTGTCGCATGCAGTGTTGATGGAATTTTGTTTCCTATACAGGTACTTTATAAGAAATTAAAACATAACAATGGTATGAAAGTATACTACTTGTATCACATTTTATAAATTGAATTTTCTTCATAAATATAATGAGGAGGATAGTCAAACAGGATTTCATGTGTTGTCCTAAGAAGATTTTATTTTATTGAAATAATTATCCCTAGTTATTTGAGTTATAGATTGAAAGAAATTTAATTTATCTTAATAGTCAATTTGAATACAGTTGAAGGGGATCCTTTTGAGAAATCTGGAGTAATCATATATATATAAATCCAGGTTGAAGGAGTAATGAGATTAGAGAACCAGAAAGGTTAATCGAACAGTATTGTAATTTATAATAGAGAAAGGAATAAAAAGCTTAAAAGAACCACCCATAAATATCAAGAAACGGAGATATATTCTCCTTCAAATTGCAAGTAAAAATATATCACTGTTTTCAGTATCGTTGAGAAGAGAAGACATCAGAAAAATTTCCAGCTGGTAGTCATCACTCACGATATGGAGTTCCTTCAGAAACTGGCCATGCGAGACTACATGGAGTATTATTATAAGGTGTCTCGAAACGAAAGGTAGGTTTGAGGTGCAATTACTTTATCTTCTCATCCAGAGATTACTTTGAAATACACTACAGTATTTTGTTTTATTTAATGAATGCCTAAATGAATACAGGTAGACTTAAACTTACATATGGTAACCTTGTATGGTAAATAATTTTCTTCTTTTCAGAGGATTGTCGACAGTGAAAAGGATGTCTGCTGATACATTATAATGAAAGTAGCATTTCCGTTGATACCATATCTCGTATCAGTTAGCAATGCAAAAATTTACAAACGGTATTGAATTTTCTCATTATTTGTTATGTAGGGATGTTGATGTTGATTTTAGTTATCTTGTACAGTACTCTGTGAACCATTAGAAATGGTTATATCCAAGGTATGCAGGACTTACATGGAAGATCATGATTTCATATTATCAGGTATGCATCTTACACTGATTGCAATTTTAAAGAATTTTATATATTCTATTTCTGATAGTCTTGGGAAAATAACTGATTTCAGTGAACATTTTATTAATAAATATTAGTTTTTAATAACATCTTTTTCTTATCCTTTTGTGAAGTTAAAAGATTTAGTGTTGTTTTGTCCTTTTTATGAAGTTGTGTAGTACTGTAACAAAATTATTAATCTGGAAAGGATAAAAATGATATTTTCCTAAGATAATGGTGAAGAAATATTTGGAGGATATTGAAATAACTATACAGTGTTCATAATGTGAAATCTTGTAGAAGTTACTAGAATGTGTGAGTACAATCTGTTATAGAATATAAACGGACCAAGTTGGCTCTCAAAGGTTGTTGAATACAGCTTCTCAGAGTAATTTTACAAATTTTCCTACAAGTTCATATTGATTATTTCAAGCATTTCAAAATCTAATGCATTTTGCTTGAATAGATTCACTGATAAAATTTTGGATATTGATGTCACAAAAGATTTTGTACTGCACATACATACTTTTAGTGAATAGTTCAACAATTTGATAAGATAACAACCCACAATAGATTCGTGTTTGGATATTATTGAAAGTTACACATACTGCCTTTATTAATCTTATTATTATTACTAACTAAGCTGCAACCCTAGTTGGAAAAGCACGATGCTCTAAGCCCAAGGACTCCAACAAGGAAAATAGCCCAGGGAGGAAAAGAAATAAGGAAACAGACCTAATGGTGTACTCTCAAGCAAGAGAACTCTAACCCAAGACAGTTGAACATCATGGTACAGAGGCTATGGCAGTTAAGCAGATTTTGTATTTATGGATATTTACACAAAAGTCTTCATATGGGTAAACTCTTCTGGAAAAATATTTTGTGAAATGAGTGCTTTACAATTTTCTGTTTCTTTAAAAAAAATCAACAGCATACACAGTTCACCTCAGCTATACAAAGGACAGTACAGCATAGATATAAAGTTCAGCCTTCAAGGGGTTCATAACAGTTTTAGAACTAAAGACTTGTTGAGTCATTAGTTTATAGGTGGTTTTAGGCGTCGGCCTAGTATTTATTCTCTGAGATAAATGGTGGACTTAGGCCCTTGGAAGCATTTTTTTGTTATCTAGCTGCACTTCATTTTATCCTTTTATTTTCCTGATTTTCCTTCTTTCTGTCTAACCTCTTACTTTTTACTTCATATGGGGAAACTGAAGGGCTTTTCCAGAGTTGAACTTGGATGCTGAATGGTCTCAAAGGCCCTAGTCTTGTTCCATGGGGCTAAAATTAGTTTCCGAGACATAAATCAGTAAAGTTTTGCGTAAATTTTTTTTTTGGTGAAAAACTTGATTTGACATTGGGCTGAAAATTCTATTAGTTTTAACCCCCTCCATTTTTTTCCCTCGAGTCCCAGGAAAGACTACCCAGAAGGCATAGTTTCTTGGGATGGTTTGCATAAACCCTTACGGGACAGTGGTTGGCAAATAAGTTTTGCAAATGAAAAGCTAACGAAAGTTATTGTAATCTTATTCATAGTTTCATTTGAGGAACATTTTTCATAGGAGTATGCAGTGCATCCAATTAATGTGTGGTAGAATCAAAAAAGTTTAATCAGTAATGCTATTCTGATTATATTTTCACTTAATTCCGTAGAGGTACAAGGACACATCCGTTCCAAACAGTTTTAATACTACCCCAATAATTATGGATGATGATTTTGAACTAAACTGAAAGAATGACTGGAGGAAAGAATCTTGAGTGTCTCCTGGAAGAAGAGAAAGAGTGGCATCCTCTGGTTTCCATATCCTCTGGCCCAATTCCTCCCTTAGGTTAAAAGCAACTTGTAGGGTGCAATTCAGTCTTTTTTGGGCTCAAACCATGTTGTCCTGATAGAAGGTTCCTTAAGGTAGCTTTCTAAGGGATATTTGGTTACAGTGATATTCCCAGAGAATTAACCATTAGGTCTCCAGAATTCTAACTCCTGGCGCGAATATCCTTAAATTTCTTACAAGGATATCGCATAATCAGGGGACGTATGCTTGATAAGACACATAGCGATCTTCACCCCGAATAGCATTTTTGCTTAGAGGGGGAAAGTGGCAAATTTAGAAGGGGAGCCGTTATCAAGGTACCCTTTCCTCTCGTACTACTGAAGGGTATCTAGATGGCACTATAGTCAACCCAGCACGCTATTCCTTTAGTTGTAGCGGTCTCGCACGGTGATTTCCCCTGTTGCTCTCGTTACGCTTTGATTTATTGGATTTATAATGCAATCTCTAGCCTCTTCTGCCTCTGGAAAGTTGAGTATTTAATCTTTACAGTGTAAAAATTTTAGCTCCTGCCTCACAGTGAAATTAGATTAATTTTAAGAGTTGGAGCTACGCCGATCACAGGAGGCTCCATGGGCGCTGTCGTTCGTAACACATGTGTTATTTAGTGAGTCTGAATGACTTTCCTGGTTTTAATAGCATGAATATTTACGAAGCTATTCAGTTATATAATTCTAGGAAGTTATATATTATGTCGATTGTATTCTTTAGAGTTTCGGCGATTTAGGTAACCGAACCTCGCCCGCGCTAGGCTTCCTAGCCTACGCGCTTTAGTTTACCTTCATGCATGATATAAAATGACATACCTTGTTGTAATAGCATTTAAATATGAAGCTATTTAGGCAATTTATACTTGTAAGATATTGATTGCATATATATATTTACTCTTCCCACGATCGAGAGAGTTTCGGCGATTAAGGTAACCGAATCTCGCCTGGCACTAGGCTACTAGCCTAGGTGCTTTAGTATACTTTCATACATGTTCCCGGTTTACCCTCGTGTATCGTTTTATCAATTCAGGCGGAGATAGTTATCTCCTAGAATTATTATATAAATCGATAATCGTCTGCAGTGGAGATTTAATGGTATTCCCTTCTCCCTCTGAGTGTAGCCTTAGGCTACAACCCTATCTTGGTCTTGCCACTGAGTAGACACTCCGGCTTGACTGGCCTAGTGTTTTCTGTCCTTATCCCTGGCCGGCAGATAGCCGACTTGAGTTTTGGTCAGAACCTCAGAGTATTCAGTCTTTAGCCGGCAGCTGGCCGGCAGGGTGAGTAGTCACTCCCTTGTCGACCTCAGCTGCCAGCATAGGAGGCTAGACCTCCCTAGGCTGCACCTGAAGTGGTTGTATGATGCAGTTACCTTCTCCCCTGCGGTCTAGAAGATTAGTCCTGTGCTCGCAGACCCTAGACTTAAGAATTGACATTCTTCTGCCGCCTAGGATGGGGCACTGAAACGATGTTTCTCCCAGGTTAAGGTGGGCCGGCAAACCCTTGACGCCTCCCTCTTAACCCTATTGGCAGACCCTAGGTTGAAGAATAGATACTCTTCTGCCGCCTAGGACAGCGCCGATATTGAAACAGAGTTTCTTCGTTGTGTGGTAGGACCGACAACCCTGCCGCCTCCTCCCACACTTAATACAGGACCCTTATCCCTACCCCCTCTGTCCTTTAGCGATGGCCTAAGCCATCGCAACCCTTTGGCCGTCGTTCTACAATCTCATCGCTTGCCGGCAGGTTGTGGGGCCGGCCGGGGCTCCTACACAGCAGCTGTTTAGTCGCTCAGCCTTCCCTTATGGACGCAAGACTCCGGGAAAAGCTGTGCCGGCTGCCGATGGGAGACCCCTTTTTTGTAGAGTGTTTTTCAGTCCTCTCTTGGACTGCATTCCACATACCAGCGGCTGGTAGTGACCGGCAACGGTTTGTGTTTGGATGGAAGCCTGAATAATACATTCTCCCCTTCCATTTGAACCCTCCTTCTGGAGGAAGGCAGTAAGATTCAGTACTTACACCCTTATTTACTGTTAACATACATTAATAAGGTACCCTTCACTCCATGCTTTCTCTCTATTTATTAGCTAGTGCCGTCAAGTACTAACCCAGCCGGCAGATGCCGGCCGGATCGGCGCCGCCGGCCACTACCCCACTGGGTCGGTGCTGCCGGCCAGGTTGTTGCCGCCGGGCAATACCCCACCGCCTAGCCGGATTATACAGTAGCCAGTATATTTGCAGTATAGATCATACTGCAGACAGAAAACTATAGTATATATTATACAGTAGTTATTTTCCAACATACTCTGTGTATCCTTGCACAGTCTTTTGTTGAGACCAATTATATATTGTAAGACAGATTTTTTTCAATAAACTGATAGATGATCAGTTACCATTGACCCACATTTTTAAAACCTTGGGAAAAGTCAGTGGTAAGTTACACTTTTCTACCCCTAGAGGTTAGAACCCTTCCCTTGGGTTTCCTGAATAGGAAAACTCTAGGTTTTAATTTTGGGGAAGGTCACAGCAATTGGCTGGACAGGAAATAGAAGTATGTGTCTTTCCTAGTTCTTTTCTAGCTTGTCTATCCTAAGTAATAATGCAATGATATTAACAATAATATTTATATAGTTCACCGAGTGAGATAAACTACCGCATACTCATTTAATTTTCCTCTCTTTACAGGAGGACCTTCCTAAGTGCAAGTCGTCTTTTGCAACGTGAGGAGCAAGGACTTCTGTGGCCATGTGGAGTGCAGAGCTCATTCCCTCTGCACAGCTACTAAGGGATCTCTTTGGTACTGTGACCCCCAGGACTGCAAGACTTGCAAGGCCTTGGTGACCGAGGCGTTTGATGACCCCAAGACAGCGGAGTCAAGGGACGCAGCTTGAGAGAAGCTGCGCAAATGGGTTCGTGGGTTCCAGAAAAACACCACAGGACCCTACCTTCCCAGCTAAAGGATGCGCGCTTTGCTGTTCCCGAATGCGGGTGTGGAAGCCGTCATACCCCAATCACGACCTGAGATCCCTTGCGTCCAGATTGCCGTAGACACGGACGTCTCCGACGCGATGCAGGACATCCACCTAGATGAGAGGATGTCGGAGGTGTCTGAGGACACCGAAAAGGACCTCCTAGTTGGAGGTACCGAGGAGGAGTCCACCTTGGCTCCTGAAGAAGAAGAAGAAGAGGATGACGTCGAAGCAGAGTCCCTTCCGTCAGTTCCGGCTCAAGAGCCGTTACCCTCTACATCTTCTGCCCCTCCATTAGATGACATGAGACAGGCAATGGCCAGTGTCATGGCGATGTAGGAGAGCCTTCGCTAGCAAGGCGAAGAAAGAGAGGCGAAAATGGAAAGGCAGATGGCCAAACTTTGCGCTTCTCAAGGGTCTCGCAAGAGACTTAAGGTTCAAGATCTACCATCTTGCTCTGATGTAAATCCTTGGAGGTATGCAGAATACATGCCAATGACCAGTGGCAATATATTTATATCAGAGAAGTTGGGGACCATCCCTATTGAGGAAGTTGAATTCTGGCCAAACTTCCGGTCTTACCCAGATTGCTTCGTCCATCTGAAGACGGAACCAACATTGAGGGAGGAGACAGAACCTAAGGAGGTCATAGTACTTGACCATGGTAAAGCTCAGGCTCTTCTATCCAGCAGCCTGAAGGAGAAGGGCTTCACTAATTCCGAAGTGTCAGCCCTTAGCTAGAAACATCCCACCTTTCTTGCTCCAGCCTCATTAGCCTTTCCCTGTACGGATAAAGGTTTTAAGTCAGTAATGAAGGCAATAGAGGCAGGCAAACCTTGCCCTACACTCGAGGAGTGTAGATCATTATCCTTGGCCCTGCCCACGGAAAATAATGACTGGAAGGAAGTCCACCTTACCTTCTCAGTCGGGAAGTTGGAGGCAGATATCGCTGGACGTCAGTTCAATGAAAATCTCCCTAAGTTGTCTGACTTTCTCTTGCGTAGGGAGCAAGAGACCAAAGAAAGACTGGCTGCATCTCTGTCTCTACAAATTTGTCTTGAGACGACGGCCAGCAACAGTAGAACCCCAGATATGAACATGGTTATGGTCAAAACACATTTGGCTACTATGGTCAAGGACCTGTATGGCTTTTTCAAAGTCAGACGCGCATGCAGGGAGTTCGTGTTTGCCTCGGCAGCAGTAAAGCACGAACCCAGGAAGGTGATAGCTTCCAATATCTGGGGTAAGGACCTCTTTCCGAGCGAAGTGGTCAAAGGAGTTGAGGACAAGGCCGCCACGGAGAATAGAAATCTTCTCCAGAAGTGGGGCATGTCGAAGAAGAGGAAGTCTTCCTTGGATGAGGGTCCCCAACCTAAAAGGAAGACTAAACGACCTAGGTTGCCCTCTTGCCCTTTCAGACAACAGCGACAACTTCCCGCAGCTCCCATGACCGCGATGCCCCAGATGGTGGCTCAGCCCCAACCAACATATCAGATGGTGCCTCAGCAGCTGGTTGCCCAGTCACCAGCGTTCAACCCTGGGTTTGAGAGGGAGACCACTACCTTTCACCCCAAAGGTAGAGGGTCTAAACGGGGCTCCTCTAGATACCCCCCAAGAGGTAAGGGTAGTAAGGGAGGATGCGGTAAAGGAGGTAAATCCTCCGGAGACCAGAAGCAATGAGTTGCTTCAGGTAGGAGGGAGACTCCAACAGTTTCAGGATCCTTGGACCTTCGATCCTTGGGCCCACAGTCTAATCAAGAACGGACTTGGATGGAGCTGGAACGAGGTTCCACCACCATTCCCTCAGTTCTTCCAACACTCTACCCCCGTACTGGAAGAATTCACCCAAGAACTTTTGAGCAAGCGGGTGATAAGGAGAGCAAAGTCCATCAAATTCCAAGGAAGGCTGTTTTGTGTTCCCAAGAAGGACTCAGACAAACTCAGAGTCATCCTGAACTTGTCGCCACTCAACAAGTTCATAGAAAACTACAAGTTCAGGATGTTAACCCTTCAACACATAAGGACCCTGCTACCAAAAGGGGCGTACACGGTCTCGATAGACCTGGCAGATACCTACTGGCATATTCCAGTCAACCGCCCTCTCTCCTACCTAGGATTCAAGCTACAGACGAAGAAGTACGTCTTCAGAGCCATGCCCTTCGGTCTAAACATAGCCCCAAGGATCTTTACAAAGCTTGCAGATGCAGTCGTACAACAACTATGCCTAGAAGGTGTCCAGGTAGTAGCATACCTGGACGATTGGCTGGTGTGGGCAGCATCCAGGACGGAATGTATGCAAGCTTCCAACAAAATGATCCACTTCTTGGAACGTCTGAGATTCAAGATCAATGTCAAAAAGTCTCGACTATCTCCAGCTCAAGAGTTTCAATGGCTTGGAGTCCATTGGAACTTAGTCACACTGTCTCTCCATTCCCCCAGGGAAGAGGAGGGAGATAGCAGGATCTGTCGACTGCTGAAATCCGACAGGATCTCAAGACGCCAACAGGAAAGAGTACTGGGCTCTCTCCAGTACACATCAGTGACAGACCCAGTGTTAAGAGCACAGCTAAAAGATGTGTTAGGAGTCTGGAGAAAATACGCATCAAACGGTCGAAGAGATCTAAGAAGACCGATACCGACCCTACTAGGATCACTTCTCAAGCCATGGTCGAAGGCCAAGAACCTGAAGAGGACCGTGCCCTTGCAACTACCTCCACCATCAGTCACCATCCATATGGATGCCTCGAAGGAAGGATGGGGAGGTCACTCCCATCAACGGAAAGTTCAAGGGACTTGGTCTTCTCTATTCAAGTCCTTCCACATCAACTTTCTGGAGGCCATGGCAGTCTTTTTGACACTAAAGAATCTCTCCCCTTGCAAATCGGCCCATATAAGACTGATCCTTGACAGCGAGGTGATAATGAGATGTTTGAATCGTCAAGGCTCGAGATCACCCCAAATCAACCACGTGATATTGTCCATCTTCCGCCTGGCGGAAAAGAAAAGATGGCATTTATCAGCAGGTCACCTCCAAGGGTTCTGCAATGTGACAGCGGACGCTCTATCCAGGCTCACGCCGATAGAGTCAGAATGATCCCTAGACGCAGACTCATTCTCCTTCATCTTACGTCAAGTCCCGGAACTGCAGATCGACCTCTTCGCCACGAGCGACAACAAGAAGCTACCTTGTTATGTGGCCCCATACGAGGACCCTCTAGCAGAAGCGACGGACTAATTGAGAAGATGCAAGGCATCTTATCGTATGTCAAGTGCTGCCGTTAAGAAATTTCAAGAAGGACAAGAACATTGAAGATGAAAAGGGAAATGAATTAGAATTAGAAGGTGCGGGGGACAGCAATGCGGTACAGTATAGAAAACGGACAACTCCAAGCATCAATTTTAAGGAATATCTAAAATTTTAAATTTTATCTTTAGCTACTTTAAAAGTATTATATTTAAATAGTGATCTGTTTACACCAAGAAGAGATGCAAGAGAATCCAATATTCAATGATAATGTTTAGGTAAACTATCGTCAATTCATTTTAGTGAGGCAGATTTGCACCCACTCGCAGGGGTGCCCATTTAGCTCTGAAAAGTTTCCTACTCGCTGATTGGTTGGACAAGATAATTCTAACCAATCAGATGGCAGGAAACTTTTCCGAGCTAAAAGGGTACCGCTGCGAGTCGATGCAAATGCGCCTCATTAAAAAAAATGAGTATGTAACCTACAGTACAGTATTTAGGCTACTAACGAAGCAAGTACAGCCTACGTGATTATTCTGATAATAAAAGTAAGTTAGGATAATACCCTATTTGTCTTATGTACTACGGTAATTTTCCGCTAGGATTTTGCTACACATCTACACTTTTATACCGTTCTCTTAATTGTCCCAATTTTTCGCATGAAAATAAATGTTTAGTGCTTATCATCACTGTATTTCTCCCTGATATTTGCTTTAATGTCGGGCATGTTTAACCTCGCTCTAATTATAAGGATTGTGTTGTCCATTTTTATTAATTTGATATAATCCCTTTAATCTTAGTTTCATCTAGATTTTCTATAATTCTTAATTTCACGTCCTTTTCCTCTTATTTTTTTTAATGGTTTTACTGTTCTTAAGATATATTTTTATAACTGTTTATTACACCTCTTTTTTAGTTAATGTATTCCATTATTTCCTTTCCTTACTGGGCTATTTTTCTCCGTTGAAGCTCGGGCTTATAACATCTGCTTTTCCAACTTGGGTTGTAGCCAAGACCCATACAGTAGCTTAGCTTGTAGTAATGATAATAATAATAATAATAATAATAATAATAATCGCATTTCTTCTACTTTTCGTTTGTTTATGATTAGGTAGTTAGTTTACTATGAGAGCGCTTATTGAATTGTTATCGTGAGACGGTGAGATACCAGACAGAGTGTAGCAAGTCTAGTCTAGTGACAGTTGCCAGGTTGGCCTTTTTCAGACCAAAAAATCCAAATTTGGCCATTTTCGTGCTAGATACCTAAATTTGGCCTTTTCGAAATTTTTTTAGCCTTAAATGCTATATTTTTTGGGCTTTTTCTACTATTAGGTTGGCCCTTTAAAGCTGCAGTTGATCAGACGTTGGCCTTTTCTCATTTTGAAAACATGGCAACTCTGAGTCTAGTGACGAGTCATTACTGTCAGTCTGATACTGACTTGCTAGGTCACCTAACTCCGTGTAGTGAATTGTGAAGGAAGTTGACTGAAGACTGACTGTAAGGTATCACATTAACAGTGTCTCAGAAGATGTAATTTACTCTACCAATAACTGCCCCGAGGCAATGATGTTTTGCCGTATGTCAGATTTCTTGTTGACGTTACCTAATCGCTGTTTCCGACTTGTTTTTGTTATTTGATGGATGACTTCAGTGTTCCTGCTTGATGATCCATGGTATTCAGGTAAGGGCTCCCCTTGATATTTTGACATGATTATAGGAAACTACGGAAAAAGCTTTATTAATAAAGGAATGCGGTTTTACATAGATAAACTCCAGTTTTCCTCGAAAATGAACTTTATTTCCGTTGCAAATAAATAGTTGATAAGATATATCCTACGGTAATGGGCGCCACCTCGTGGTCACAGGGTGGTATTGGGTGGGGACAATTTACTGGCAAATCGATAAATAATGGTGGACATAACTTATTTTTCCTCAATACATCATTCCATGGGACGCATAATAAATCCACAAAAAATCACTCGAAAATAGTGACATCCTATTCCCCTTGAAATATTGGATTCACTTTTGTTTATATTTTACAAATCACTTGGGTATCAATCATAAGGTAAGGAATTATTTGTAATTTATTGAGTTAGTGACATAGGAAGGGGGTGTCCAAGCCCCGTTTAGGTCTCTGACTGGGGCAGATTAGTGACCTAGAAAAGGGGGTTCCGAGGACTCCCCCCCCCCCCCCAGCCTAGGGATGAAACCTGGGAAAGTTGGTCCAGGGGCCGACGAGGTCTGTGACCTGGGAATGAGGATCTATGGGGTTTAACCCCCCCCCCCCCCCCCGGTTAGGTCTATAACCTGGGAACTACTAAGTTAGGTTAGGTGGGGTTCGTTAGGTTCTGTTGCCTTTTACGAATCTCGAAAGTGTGATTGAGTGTTCTATAATCTTACTGATATTTTATGTTGAAATGCTCATTGATCTATTCAATTGATTGATTGATCTGGAGGAATTCACGGTCTCAGATCCAGATATGTGAGATTTATTAACGTTGTCCGACACGCTAATTGAAATTGTTTCAATGTTCGTCATTTTGCCGACAATGATTTAGAGGTGTGTGTGTGTGTATGCTGCCGTTTTCGTTATATGCAACGGGTTTGTGGTAGAAATAAGATGTCTTCAGTTTTTTTTTATTTTTTATTTTTTAATTGTTATTGTTTAGTTGTGCCTATTAAGTTTCGTCTTTTCGTTCTACTAACTTCTTTGTTTCTTCTTATTCTTAATTTTGTACACAGCGCGTTTAGTGTATAATTTATTTGAATAAATTTTACACCACGCATTTTCCTGTTCTGTAAATTCTTATATATATATATATATATATATATATATATATATATATATATATATATATATATATATATATATATATATATATATATATATATATATAATGTTCAAAGGTGACATTTTTTTTTCTTTTAAAGGCAAGGTATCTCTTGTCTTTTTCTTTTTCTTTGGGGTATCAAGTTTTATCTTGAAGATAGCTTTATTTTTTAACACTGTATCTTACCCTATATTGAAGCTATTATTACTATATATATAAGCTATGCTAACATATGTTGATACTCCTAAAGAATTTATTCGTTGAATCTCCCTTTACAATTAAGGGACTATTTAAGTTCCAGCAATTTTTTTTTTTATTTTGACCAGGCTGACATGAGTTTTTTTTATAGTTTATGTATGACATATCTGTTTTGACGTTGTTAATAGATTATATGAGACATATTTGTTTTGACGTTGTTACTGTTTTTAGAATGATTTATTGTTAATTTGTTCTCATCATTTATTTATTTCCCTCTTTCCTTTCTTCACTGGGCTATTTTCCCTATTGGAGCCCTTGGGCTTATAGCATCTTGCTTTTCCAACTAGGGTTGTAGCTTGGCTAGTATTAATAATAATATACTAAATAAGAATTGAGAACGCTATTTTAAAGTTAAAAAAAAGAAAATCGCAGAGTACAATTTTAACGACAGTTTGGCATTCCTTAACACCCTTTCCTCTTGCAAATAATCATTTGAATAGCTTCCTTGCACATGCTTATATTTCTTGCGTTGATGCCTGGCTAGTCTTTTCTTGTTCATCAATTGTAAACTGACTACAACGGCTTTCATCTCATCTGCTCTATGCCACCCCTCAGCAGCATTATTTGTTCTAATTGTGTCGTTTGTGAAAAATAGTAGAGAAAATTCAGTTTTCGTGGATGAACAGTATAATAACCCATCGAGTGATCAGAGCCAGATGTCCAAAACACCTAAGAGAATTATAGATAAGAGAATAGTTACAGATGGTTGCAAATTATTGGAGCCAAGATATGTTTTCGTTGGGTTCTAGCGCTTTCGAATACAGTATGCGGCCCCAGGACTACAGTAGATAACAAACTCCCACTAGACATCCGAAAGACCAGGAGGTTCTTAGCTCATACCAATTCCCTAATATCGCAAGAGGGTCTGCCCCACTCTTTTATTCTTCTCCTGTACTTCTCTTTCTTCCTATTTCCTTAATCTTTCCCATCCCGAGTACCTGCCTTTGAGCTATAAACTGGATTGTATCCAGGGGTACTCTTCCTTTCCCCATATTCCCCACTTCCCTATTCTTATTATTATTATCCGAAAGACCAATGACACGCTACAGTGACCCAAAACAAGACTGGACAACAGGTGTGTTCACCAAGGGGTCAGATCGCTAATTTCCCTTTCCAGTGACGTCAGTCGAGTACGTCGACTGATCGATGGCACTTGTCACAGTGTCATACAGTCAGTTGCATTGTTGCACCTCACGATTGTAGGTGGATTGTTTTCACAGGTTCTCCAAAAACCCCAAGGTGTCCAAAGTATGGATTAATGCATGTAAAGGAAGTGCTAACATTAATCAGAGTCTATATATATATATATATATATATATATATATATATATATATATATATATATATATATATATATATATATATATATATATGTGTGTATGTATGTATGTATGTATGTATGTATGTATACATATATAATTATGTACATATACATACATATATGTATGTATATATATACATGTGTATGTCTATATATATATATATATATATATATATATATATATATATATATATATATTTATATGTGTATGTGTGTATATATATACATATATGTGTATATATATATATACATATATGTATGTTTATATATATTCACACACATATATATATATATATATATATATATATATATATATACATATATATATACATATATATGTATATATACATATATATATATAAGTATGTATGTATATATATATATACATATATATATATTATATATATGTATGTATATATATATATATATTATATATATGTATGTATATGTATATATATATGTATGTATATATGTATGTATGTATATATATATATGTATATATATATATATATATATATATATATATATATATATATATATATATATATATATTATATATACAGTATATATATATATATATATATATATATATATATATATATATATTATATATACAGTATATATATATATATATATATATATATATATATATATATATATATATATTATATATACAGTATATATATATATATATATATATATATATATATATATATATATATATATATATATATATATATATATATATATAGTCGTGTAAATATATGTAAATGTGCGTTTATGTATATATACAGTACATGCTCGTGGTGGGTTATTGAAAACGTCCCTTACTATTTTCAGTATTTGCTAAACCTTAAATATTAATTATATCTTCTTTTATAAAGAATGTGCTTTGTCTTGGTATTACAAACGAACAACCCATAAGTCAGAACCCACCTCTGTTTCGAGTTAATCAAATAAATATATTGCTAATGTTAAAATCTAGGAATATCTTACACTCGAACAAATCCACAATGTGTGATTTCAACTATTATAAATGTGAAGACTCAAATGGGAAAAAAATGCGTTTTTTTTTTTTTGTACGCGGTAGTAAATTGGTATAGGCCAACTTCAAACTTCTTAAAATTCTTATCAGGTAGCTGCCCATTATTATTATTATTATTATTATTATAATTATTATTATTATTATTATTATTATTATTATTACTACTACTACTTGCTAAGCTACAATCCTAGTTGGAAAAGCAGGATGCTATAAGCCTAGCGTCCCCAACAGGAAAAATAGCCAAGTGAGGAAAGAAAACAAGGAAAAATAAAATATAAGAACAGTAACAACATTGAAATAAATATTTCATGAATAAACTAAAAACTTTAACAGAAAAAGGAATAGAAATGAGATAGAACAGTGTGCCCGAGTGCACCCTCAAGCAAGAGACCGGAATTCCATACTAACTTCTGAACATAACCTCAATGATCTCTGGGAACAATGACACTTATATATGGAGGTTTCTCTTTAATGACGACATATTTATGATAATACATTCGCAGATATAGTTTGTGTTGCGCCTTCTGATGCTTCATTCATGGTTAATGGAAGACACGGCTCTGGAGTGACACCTTCCGTTTCTCGAGGGATGGAGAGTAGAAAGTCTATAATGTATTTGAATATTATTTTACTTTCTTTACTTTAAGGGCTGCTCCTTTGGTCCTATACTGCAGGGGAATCCTACTCTCTACAGGACCCTCAGGCCGCATATTGCTGGTTTATTGTCAAATCCACATTATTATTATTATTATTATTATTATTATTATTATTATTATTATTGTTGTTGTTGTTGTTGATATTTTTGGTATTACCATTGTTATTGTTAATGTTGTTATTGTTATTTTTATTTTTAATTTTATTTATTTATTATTTTATTTATTATTTTATTATTATTACTATTACTAGCCAAGCTACAACCCCTAGTTGGAAAAGCAAGATGCTATAAGCCCAAGGGCTCCAACCGGGAAAAATAGCCCAGTGTGGAAAGGAAATAAGGAAATAGATAAATGATGAGAGCAAATTAACAATAAATCATTCTAAAAACAGTAACAACGTCAAAACAGATATGTCATATATAAACTATAAAAAGACTTATGTCAGCCTGTTGAACATAAAAATATTTGCTGCAACTTTGAACTTTTGAAGTAATACTAATTCAACTGCATTTATAAAACAAGAAATTCTTCAGTTCCATCTTGAAAGCTTTAATATCTTCAGTCTTTCGGATGTTTAGTGGGAGCTTATTACATAGTCATGGAGAGTTTAAGTTTTCATTTCATAGACACTGTCAAATTGCTTAAACATGTACCCAGAAATTTATAATGGGGAAAAATAGTAAAAGAATGTAATTAAACATTTAGAAAAATAATGTTTTCAGTAAATATTAAGAATCCATCCACTCGTTTTCTGTCTTTTTTTCTTTAATTTAATATTAAAAAAAATAACGTTTTCAGTAAATGTTGAAAATTCACCCACTCGTTTTCTATATATTTTGTTTCTTTATTTTTTTAAGCACTGACGTAGAAAAAAAGGAATTTCTTTAGAAAAATAACTTCATTTTACGTATGCAGTTAATTAAAATAGTTGTCTTCTCCATCATGGGGCTCAGCACTAAACTGTATACTAGAAATTTTGTTCCAGCTGTGACCAGATTGTGGAATGATCTTCCTAATCAGGTAATTTAATCGGTGGAACTTCAAAAGTTCAAACTTACAGTGAATCTTTTCATGCTGAATAGGCTAACGTAAGTCTCTATAGTTTATTTATGAAAGATCGATTTTAATGTTGTTGCTATTCTTGAAATAGGTTAATTTGATTGTTCATTACTTCTCTTGTTTATTTATTTCCTTATTTTCTTCCCTCACGGGGCTATTTTTTCCCTGATGGAGACTTTGTGCGTATAGCATCCTGCTTTTCCAACTAGGGTTGTAGCTTATGCCCCTTAGGTGTTTGAATTTTTAATCGAATTTATTTTGTATTTTTTTTTTTTTTACATTCCAATCATCGAGTATTTCCTTATCTCTGGTAACAATTCGAATGCAGGTCCCTGGATATAAGCTCTTGCAATTTCCTCATTACATAGTTTTTTTTTTTATTTTTATTTATTTATTTATTTTTTTTTTCCTAAGTTTCGGGATCAGTTGGTTTTTTCCTAAACTTCTGTTCTGACGTCTGAAGTTGCCACTGGTTTTCAAATATTCTGGGTGTCTTATTTCTCAACTGCTTTTCATATTGTTATTACTAGCTAAGCTACGACCTTAATTGGAAAAGCAGAATGCTATAAACCCAAGGGCTCCAACAGAGTAAAATAGCCCAGTGAGGGAATGAAATTAACTACAAGAGAAGTAATGAACAATTGAAATAGAATATTCTAAGAACAGTAACATCATTAAAAATAATATTACATACATAAGCTATGAAAAGAGATTTATGTCAGCCTGTTCAACATAAAAACATTTGCTGCAAGTTTGAACTTCTGAAAATCCACTGATTCAACTACCTGATTAGGAAGACCGTTCCACAATTTGGTCAACCTGCGCATTTCTTTGATTACAATCTTCAAGAAATCCTTATCAAGAAGTGTACATTTTCGTCACAGATAATGACGTGAAAGTCGCTTTCGTCAGACGAAGGGCTCAATTGCGCATTGTTTATCTCGAAACTTCTTAGATATGCTTTGTCAACGCCGAAGGTGCTTCCGTATGCCATGAATAACCAATTGAATACAGTACCTGTCCCGTTACCGTATTCCCTGGAGGTTTGACATTATTGTTACTAATCATGCAGTGCTTACATTCTTAGGGGACACTGCATAGAATAAGTTAAAGTTGGTACCCCAAATCCATGGAAATCAGAACCATGGGGAGTATGAACTGTATGTTTATTATTATTATTATTATTATTATTATTATTATTATTATTATTATTATTATTGGTGTTGTTGTTGGTTTTACCCTCGTAAGAGTGTTATATTCAGAACCATGGGGAGTATGTACTGTTTATTATTATTATTATTATTATTATTATTATTATTATTATTATTATTATTATTATTATTGGTGTTGTTGTTGGTTTTACCCTCGCCAGAGTGTTATATTTTGATAGGCGTGTATTTATTTGTTTGTGATTCGCGTAATTCAAATATTTATCGACCGAATCTCATGAAATTTAGTGGTATGATTGGCCGTGGTCCAAGGACAATTTGATTAGATTTTGGGAGTGATTGTGTCAAAGGTCAAGGTCACGATAAGGTCAAAAGTGTTTTGGCTATATCGTGGTCAATGTTTATCAGATTTGCATGAAACTATTGCCAAAATGTGCATAATTCAATTGCCTATCTAGTGATTTTGGAGTGATTGGGCCAAAGGTCAAGGTAAAAAAAATCGATAATCTACATCATGGTCAATTTTTATTCGATTTGCATGAAACTATTGCCAAAAAGTGCACATTTCAATTGCCTAACTTGTGATTTGGGAGTGACTGGGTCAAAGGTCAGGGTTAAAACGTCTTTAATCTAAATCCTGGTCAATTTTCATCCGATTTGCATGAAACTATTGCCAAAATGTGCATGATTCAATTGTCTATCTAGTACTTTTGAGTGATTGGGTCAAAGGTCAGGGTAAAAACGTTTTAAAGCTATATCGTGGTCCATTTTTTTTTTCAAATTGCATGACACTAGTGCAAAATGTGCTTAATTTAATTGTTTATTTTTTATATACAAATGGTCAAGGACACGACAAGGTAAGAAACGTCTTTTTGTTATATCGTATTCAAATCTCAAGAATTTTTGTGAGGTGATTGGCCATCATCCTTACTTGTTACTTGTTTTAGGTTTAAATCCAACCCTCCACTGAAGTCGAGTGAACTACTTCTCGGGCGGGTCCATATCAATCATCTAACGAAACATTTTCATTATAACTTATACAATTCTTTGATTGTAGCATCTTCCAAGGACAATTTGATTAGACTTCGGGAGTGAGTGGGTCAAGGTCACAAAAAGGAAAGAAAAACTTCATTTTGCTATGTCATTGTCAATTTCTATCCGATTTACATGAAATTATTGCCAAAATGTTGTGGATTTGTCACACAGGATCTCTATTGTCTAAAACCATGTTGGCTGTCTATCAGAAGATTGTTTTTCTCTATATGTTCTACTATTGAATCAATTATAATTTATTCATAAATTTTGCAAGACACTGAAGATATACACACAGGTCTGTAGTTGCCAGGTTCTTTTGGTCCCTTCTGGTAGATTGGAGGAACATTGCCTGGTTTCCATCCATGTGATGCCTTTCTTTCGTTGGCTGTCTTTCGGAACATTTTGTAAAAGTGTGGGGTTATCTCTTCTTCTAGTTTTATAATCTCTCTTGGATGAATATCATCTGGCCCTGGTGCCTTAGACTTACTGATTCCCGTTATTTTCGTTTTGGCATCTTCCATTGTGAAGGTGATTCTGTTGTAGTGGTTGTAACCCTTCATATTTGACAGCTGGTTCAGGGAGGGTCGTTGATTCTTCCCAAGTGAATACGGTTGTGAAATACAGTATGCAGTTATCAGTTCGTCTTTTTCCAAATTATTTGTTGTAAGATTACCCTCCCCCCGAAAAAAATTATCTTGTGTTTTCTTTACTAGATGAAGCTACTCTTGTTTCTTCATTGATCTTAGATTTTCTGACTAGTTTATGTATATTTCTGCTGAACTTTTGTGCTTGGAAATTTCACAAATTGAAGGTTGTGGCCCCATCGAGTTGTTTCGTGTCTCTGCATTGGCTATTTCTTTGTTGAACCATTTGGGTTGTGGAGTTACATTTGGTAAAATTTTTCTATGCGGTATACATTTAGCCCTTTTTTATATATATTTCTTCAAAAGAGTCTCATTGTTTATCGATGTTCCATTTTTCGTCGTATTTTATATTCTTGATGTATTACTCCTGTTGTATCCAGTTATCCCGTCTGTTGTCTAGCTTTTTTTTATAATTTTCATTTCTTTCAGCTAAGGAATATTTATCTGGAACCTAACTATTAATGTGGTTACTTCTGCCAATATTTTCGCCTACTGGGATACTGGATACTAAATTTTCTTTTGTTAGCAGTTTTAGCACAATATCGAGTATGTTGTTTCCTCCTAGATGGAGGAATTCATTGTTGACAAATTCTATTAGCCTGTGTCCCTCTGTGTATGCTGCAGAATTCAGTGTCCAAGTTTACTGCTGCATTGAAGTCTCCCACTAGGACAGCTAGCTTATTGTTAACCTCTTGTCCAAATTGCCTGTAAAACTATTCGTCCTGTTCTTTCGATTGATGTAGCGGTCTGTATGTTACTAGTATGGACTTGTTTTTCCTGTGGTGTTAATATTTCCACCTGACATTTCATATTCGGTTTCTAATTTAATTTCCATGTGGTTTAAGTGATTTTTAACATAGAACATTAGCCCTCCACCTTTTTGATAAGGTGATCCTTCTTGAAAAAGCATGAAACCTGGGATTTCGTGCTCTCCTATATTTTTTTTTCTTGAATCCAGGTCTCGGTAATGCCTATGACATTTAGTTCTTCACTAGCTATTATTGCCCTGAAGTTTTCCATTTTGTTTCTAACTGACTGATCATTGAATTGTGTCACTGAGGAATTTTTTTACTTTCTTCTTTTTTTTCTCTCTTTCTCTGTGGCTTTGCTAGCTCCCCCGATTTACTAGTGTTTTAGTTTTACTTTTATCTGCACTATCTAAATTTTCTGCCGAATTCCTCTGTTTATTGTTAGAGGGTTTTTTTAAGGGTCTAGTTTGTCTTTGTCTACTGTTTCTTAAGTAATTGTACAGGTTAAGATTAAGTTGGTTTCTGTATACTCTCTTACCTTCTTCACTAAAGTGTTTTCCATATCTTTTGTATAATTTTGTCTTCTGTAGAAAGTATCCCAAGGATCTATAAATTTAACTTTCTATTTTCTGGCATAAGGACTTGAGACTTTCATTTATCCCTATGGCCTTACTGAGGGTGAAGTGGCTGACATTGGGAGGTATTCATAAAAATGAAGGATATCCTTGTAAGCATAAGGTAGAAGTACAAGGTAATTCTCTGAAGCAAAAGGTAGAAGTATAAGCAAATCTTTCTTTCCATATTCATAATGATTACCTTTTAATTGCGTGGATATCCTCCAAGCAGAAGTAAAAGGTTGACTTGTGTTTCGGGAGCGCTTAGTTACATGTTGGAACGATTTCATTTGTGCTGTCAAGATAAGAAAGAGTTTAGTATTTATAATACATATTTAATGCCCTGTTTTTACTTGTATTTAATTAAGTTTACGCATCAGAAAGAACACAGACGCCGCCGCTCCTTCCCCAAAGCCTCGCTGGCGACATCTATCCCCCACCCCTTGCATTAGAAGTTCTTTGACCTCTTTTTAGCTTCCCCACCCCGTGCATTAGAAGTACTTTGACCTCTTTTTAGCTTCCCCACCCCGTGCATTAGAAGTACTTTGACCTCTTTTTAGCTCCCCCACCCCTTGCATTAGAAGTTCTTTGACCTCTTTTTAGCTTCCCCACCCCGTGCATTAGAAGTACTTTGACCTCTTTTTAGCTCCCACACCCCTTGCATTAGAAGTTCTTCTTTGACCTCTTTTTAGCTCCCACACCCCTTGCATTAGAAGTTCTTCTTTGACCTCTTTTTAGCTCCGCCACCCCTTGCATTAGAATTTCTTTGACCTCTTTTTAGCTCCCTCACCCCTTGCATTAGAAGTTCTTTGACCTCTTTTTAACTCCCACACTCCTTGCATTAGAAGTTCTTTGACCTCTTTTTAGCTCCCCCACCCCTTGCATTAGCAGTTGTTTGACCTCTTTTTAGCTCCCACACCCCTTACATTAGAAGTTCTTTGACCTCTTTTTAGCTAACCCACCCCTTGCATTAGAAGTTCTTTGACCTCTTTTTAGCTCCCCCACCCCTTGCATTAGAATTTCTTTGACCTCTTTTTAGCTCCCACACCCCTTGCATTAGAAGTTTTTTTACCTCTTTTTAGCTCCCACACCCCTTGCATTAGAAGTTCTTTGACCTCTTTTTAGCTCCCACACCTCTAGCACTAGAAGTTCTTTGACTTTTTTTTTTAGCTCCCACACCCCTTGCATTATTAGTTCTTTGACCTCTTTTTAGCTCCCACACCTCTAGCATTAGAGATTCTTTGACCTCTTTTTAGCTCCCATACCTCTAGCATTAGAAGTTCTTTGACCTCTTTTTAGCTTCCACACCTCTAGCATTAGAAGTTCTTTGACCTCTTTTTAGCTCCCACACCTCTTGCATTAGAGGTTCTTTGACCTCTTTTTAGCTCCCACACCTCTAGCATTAGAGGTTCATTGACCTCTTTTTAGCTCCCACACCTCTAGCATTAGAAGTTCTTTGACCTCGTTTTAGCTCTCACACCTCTTGCATTAGAAGTTCTTTGACCTCTTTTTAGCTCCCACACCTCTAGCATTATTAGTTCTTTGACCTCTTTTTAGATCCCACACCTCTAGCATTAGAAGTTCTTTGACTTCTTTTTAGCTCCCACACCTTTAGCATTAGAAGTTCTTTGACCTCGTTTTAGCTCTCACACCTCTTGCACTAGAAGTTCTTTGACCTCTTTTTAGCTCCCACACCTCTAGCATTAGAAGTTCTTTGACCTCGTTTTAGCTCCCACACCTCTAGCATTAGAAGTTCTTTGACCTCGTTTTAGCTCCCACACCTCTAGCATTAGAAGTTCTTTGACTTCTTTTTAGCTCCCACACCTTTAGCATTAGAAGTTCTTTGACTTCTTTTTAGCTCCCACACCTTTAGCATTAGAAGTTCTTTGACCTCGTTTTAGCTCTCACACCTCTTGCATTAGAAGTTCTTTGACCTCTTTTTAGCTCCCACACCTCTAGCATTAGAAGTTCTTTGACCTCTTTTTAGCTCCCACATCTCTAGCATTAGAAGTTCTTTGACTTCTTTTTAGCTCCCACACCTTTAGCATTAGAAGTTCTTTGACCTCTTTTTAGCTCCCACACCTCTAGCATTAGAAGTTCTTTGACCTCTTTTTAGCTCCCACACCTCTAGCATTAGAAGTTCTTTGACCTCTTTTTAGCTCCCACACCTCTAGCATTAGAAGTTATTTGACCTCTTTTTAGCTCCCACACCTCTAGCATTAGAAGTTCTTTGACCTCCTTTTAGCTCCCACACCTCTAGCATTAGAAGTTCTTTGACCTCTTTTCTAGCTCCCACACCTCTAGCATTAGAAGTTCTTTGACCTCTTTTTAGCTCCCACACCTCTTGCATTAGAAGTTCTTTGATTTCTTTGTAGCTCCCACACCTCTAGCATTAGAAGTTCTTTGACCTCTTTTCTAGTTCCCACACCTCTAGCATTAGAAGTTCTTTGACCTCTTTTTAGCTCCCACACCTCTAGCATTAGAAGTTCTTTGACTTCTTTTTAGCTCCTACACCTCTAGCATTAGAAGTTCTTTTACCTCTTTTCTAGCTCCCACACCTCTAGCATTAGAAGTTCTTTGACCTCTTTTCTAGCTCCCACACCTCTAGCATTAGAAGTTCTTTGACTTTTTTTTAGCTCCCACACCTCTAGCATTAGAAGTTCTTTGACCTCTTTTCTAGCTCCCACACCTCTAGCATTAGAAGTTCTTTGACTTCTTTTTAGCTCCCACACCTCTAGCATTAGAAGTTCTTCGACCTGGTTTCAGCTCCCTTACCTCAAGCATTAGAAGTTCTTTGACCTCTCTTTATAGCTCCCACACCTCTAACATTAGAAGTTCTTTGACCTCTCTCTTTAGCTCCCACACTTCTAGCATTAGAAGTTCTATGACATATATTTCTAGGTTCCATACTTTTAACATTAGAGGGTCTTCGATCTATATTTTGAGGTGCCTTATTTCTAGCATTAGAGGCCCTCTATTTTTAGGTGTCTTACCTCTGGCATTAGAGGCTCCTCTTCGCTGTTCTCTCCTGTCTTCTATTTTTCAAGATCTTCTTTCAGTATATTATCTGTTTCTTTCGAGATTTCATTGTCTCTTTTCCTTAGTTCGTCAGTGTCCTTCTAGATTTCAAAAGAGTTTTCAGTGCCGCGAGTCCTCCCTTCGTCAGATTCCTCAGGGAAATCGAAGGCATTTATTCTTTACCTATCTGGGCAATGAGTAAAGAGATGAATACTATCGATTTCTCCGCATACACTATCATGCCAAAGTAAATGACGAGCAACATGATATATTTACCAATGTCGTCTGGATATGTCCTTACTTCAATGGCGAATTTTGGGACAATCCTGTTGAAGAACTACACGTCACTCACCGTTCAGTTGAACCATTCTGCCTCCACCCTCATTCCCCGCAATCCGTTTTTGCACCGATACAAAGCCTCGTACTTTTTCCAAGAGTCTCCTTTAATAAGACATCGTCGCAAAAGCCCAAGCAAAGGATCCTTCAAGGCGCATACATTATGATCTTCAAAGCTCAGCTGCCAACGGAAGATCCGGTGTCTTTCTATAGTTCGGGCGATATAAAACGAACGATCGGCAGCAATCAAAACCATCTGTAGTTGATGGTGTTCCGAAGACGTAACACATGATTCTTACCGGCAGCTTCCTATTCCGCCAGAACGCGATCTCTGTGAGTTAAGCGAAATCCTTCTCCCAGTCATCAACTCATTTCCTCTTACTCCTATTGACGCGCAATTCCTTGGTTAGATTTCGCCAGCTACACAGATCGTGTGAGGTGTTGCAGGCTACGTTTGAAAAAATGAGAATCAGGTCTTCAGAAATCATTTGAAGCTCGGGGAGGAGTTGTTCAGGACTGCTCCTGGAAATTTCAGTTCTGGAGTCATTCAGAATTCCATGTTAAGTATACGGCTATGTCCTTTGAAGACTTTTGGAAATTCCGGAAAGTTTTCTTCTGAAACCGTTCTGAGATTCCGTTCTGGAGGCATTCAGAATTCCGTGCTAAGTCTATGGCTACTTTTTCTGAAGCCATTTGGAAATCCGGGAAAGTTTTCTTCCGATACCATTCTGGAGGCATTCAGAATTCCATGCTAAGTCTATGGCTATTTCTTCTGAAGCCATTTGGAAATCCGAGAAGATTTTCTTCCGAATTCTTTTAGGACTCGCGAAAAATTCCATTCTTGTTTTACAACAACTAAAACAACAGCAACAACAACAACAATAATAATAATAATAATAATAATAATAATAATAATAATAATAATAATAATAATAAACTACGTGATTTGATTTATGGATTTGAGTTGAAAAGTTTTGAAGACGCTAAACGCTCAACTTTGCAGTTTGAAGGAAACTTTAAGATACCCGGAGGAAGGGCAATTGAGGTTTAAAGCAAACCGAATTGAAATAGTTGATTTCAGCTAAATTATTTCAGGTTTGGGATTTAGAACAATCTATTTCTGGTACGAATCGAGATATGTATATATATATATATATATATATATATATATATATATATATATATATATATATATATATATGTTTATATATATATATATATATATATATATATATATATATACATATATATATATATATATATATATATATATATATATATATATATATATATATATATATAGTTTATATATATGTATATACATGCATGTATATAAGCTTTTGCAGTATATGAATATTCTGTGTATATATGTATATATATATATATATATATATTTATATATATATATACATATATATATATACATACATATACATATATATAATATATACATACATATACATATATATAATATATACATACATACACACACACATATATATATATATATAAATATATATATATATATATATATATATATATATATATATATATATATATATATATATATAATGTATATATATATAAACTACATTTATATATTATATGAATACAGTATATTTGCATGTAACACACATATTTATATATACAGTATATATATATATATATATATATATATATATATATATATATATATATATAATATATATATATATATATACATATATATATATATATATATATATATATATATATATATATATATATATATATATATATATATATACATACATATATACTGTTTGTATATACATACATCCCTAAATACAGCAGCCTTCGTATTCTCCCAACTGTTTATACATGCAAAAGCAAATGCAAAATGCATATCACCAAGTTATGGCTTAACCTTGATATTTCATCGAGATTCCAGGTGTGGACAAGATATCTGTCCGCAAGCCACTGTACATTTTGTTCTTCAAAACGGAATAACAGCTTGAAATCACGATCAAGTGTGGGTAAACGGGGCATGTATTGTTTAACATGCCTCACATCCACAAAATCTGCCATCGTGCTGAGAATCGGACAGAATAACCTTTCTCTTCGAACTGCAGTCTGCTACTGACCAGACAGCTTTTTCGAAGCATATGCTCTTTATATGAAGTAAAGGGTCTTCTTTGTGTATAACCATTTACTTTTATGTGATTATAAGGATATGCTTTTGCTCTAGAAGTAGAAGCTTTTGCTTGAAATGTTTATGAATACAAGTAGAAGGATTTCCTTCATATTTTGCAAGTATAAGCATATCCTTTTCTTTATGAATACCACCCATTGAGTCGTAGGAGAATACCTCTAATTATAGTATTATTGGTCTTGTTTCTATCCGTTTCCACAGTTTTTTTTTCCCTAGCTGTTTAACCACAGGTTCTTTTACGCCATCAGTATCATTTTTAACGAATAGATCATTTCCTGATGCCTGGCCAATAATAGTGATGATCTTGTTTTCTTTTGTAGTTTACGAACTACTTCTACTATCTTCTGTACGTTGGCTTGGATAGGACCTGACCTTTCTCCTCTTTATGAGCCCTTGTTCCCCTTGGTCTTTACCACAGAGTCTCCAATTAACACAGTCTCGTCATCCTCTTCCTGTGCTAGAGGAAAGAATGTGTTTTTGGTGGCAGTTACATTTCTAGGCTGTTGTTTCGGCTTGGCCTTTGCCACCCCTACTCAAGCGGGTTTCATGAACTCTATTTTGTTGGTAATTATTTCCTTTCTAAGTTCTGTCTATTATTTAACCTTATTTTGTATTTCTTGGATACTAATCCCATTTTCTACAACATCGTCTATGAGTTCTTTGTTTCTTATTTCTAATTGTTGGAACTTGGACATAAACAGTCAGTTTTCCTAGTTTTTGGTTTCCATTTTTCATTTTTTTTCTATTTCTTGTTCCTGCTGACAGAACAGCCATACTACGGTGCATGTTTGCAGCGCACCCTTCTTTGATTCTTCTATGATATTGCTGCGTACTTATTTGGAGAGAGAGAGAGAGAGAGAGAGAGAGAGAGAGAGAGAGAGAGAGAGAGAGAGAGAGAGAGAGAGAGAGAGAGAGAGAGAGCTGTTACAAATACTATACTAGGCCTTATTGTTATTCCCAGCATACCAGTGGGCCAGTCCACGGCGAGATCCAAAGCTGGGCCGACTGTCATTCGTCTCGCAGGTGTATACAAAGAAGGTGCGGCGTCTTATTTTGTTGATCATTGCAGTAGTGTACTCAACATACCCTGTTTCTTTGTATTATATTTATAACTTTGTCTTATTTTTGTAATTGTTTTCACCAATATAACAACTTCTCGATAGGACTTAATGTGATCAAGTGAATTGGCGAATACGAGATTTTTCTAACGATTCTCACAAAGAAATGTGATATTTTTTTTCGCGTTTCTTTTTCAGAATTCAAATAAAAGCCCTTATGTCTTCGTTGAAATTAAACATTAAATTATATTATTTTGAAATAATGTAACTAGAATGGATGGAAATAACAATGAAAAATTACAAGAAAATTAATTAAAATAGGACAATGCTCTTTAAAAGCATAAGATTTAAATTTTGTCGAATCGATCAAGAATCTATATGTCCCATTAGTGTTAAGTAGGAAGTAAGCTTGCATAAACTTAGCCAATGGACAAAGAAATAATACCAGCGGTTTTTCCCTTTATAATGGTCAATGAACAATTCCAATGAAAAAGAAACAAATTACTAATAAGCCACTATCTGAGAAGTAGTTTCTGTTTTGTGATAAGAAATGAAGACTAAAGATCGTGGAAATGTTAAGGGTCCGTTACAAATTCTAAGGTTATAAAGGTATTATGTGTTTTAAGATTTTTACCATAGCGTATTTCCTGTCGGTCAATCAAAATACTGGGTTGAAATCATCAGTTGAATACTGTACTCTTTACGCATTTACCGCTACATACGATTGATTAATGTAATAAGTACAGCACAAGGTATGTAGAATAAGGGGTACAGCACTACATAGCATAATGTACATACATATTCGGGTCCTCTCCATAACTTTATTCAAAATTTGATGTCTGTAAAATATGCCGAAAGTACAATATGCAAGACCATAATCTTTTGTCGCACAAACTTTCACATTCCGGGAGAAATTTATTTTTATTCGGGCACACTATTATTTCTTATTTCTCTTCCTCATGTCATTTTTTAAATTTGTATAGTTTATATATGAAAGGTTTATTTCAATGTTGTTACTGTTGTTAGAATATTTTATTTTAATAGTTCATTACGTTTCTTGTAGCTTGTTTATTTCCTTATTTCCTTTACTCACTGGGCTATTTTGTTCCTGTTGGAGCCCTTGGGCTTGTAACATCCTGCTTTTCCAACTATAGGGTTGTAGCTTAGCAAGTAATAATAATAATAATAATGATAATAATAATAATAATATTAATTATAATAATAATACTCCATGACTTTTTAAAATGATAACTTTGTTACAAGTAAAAATAAATGTGATCCATTGAAAATATTTTCTTCCAACAGATGAGATCATCCTTAACATTAATGGTGGCTCTACTGTTCACCCTCAGCACCATAGTCTACGTTGAATCAGCCCGATATTTCTTTGGGTTCAGACTGCCTACAATTAGTTCGTTTGGCGGCCCCACAGGAACCAGAATAAAGGTAATAATCAGTTCTTCATAATTAATCATTTTTTTAATATATTCTCAAGTTTAATGTTTAATTAAAGGCTACTCATGAATGGCATAGGCAAGGGACAGTAACATTGCCTTAGCTAGGTGGGAAATGACTGACCATATTCAAATGATCAGAGCCCATGCTCTCTCTCCACCCAAGCTAGGACCAGGGTCGGCCAGGCATTGGCTACAGATGACTCGGCAGGTAGACCTATATATTCACACAAACCCACCATTCCTAGCTCACAAGGATGGTTAAGTTACAGACACTACAAGAAGCTCTGAAGTTATCGAGTTTGAGCACAAGTCGAATCCCAGTCCAGTATAATGCTAGGCAGGGATATTTCCAATAGACCACCACAATGGGATTAGACCAGCCTCCTAAATTGGAGCTATAGTAGAGGGATGCAGTGCAAGGTGGTAAATTTCATGAATTCAAAATTAGTAACTTTTACATATATAAAAACTTGGTAAAATAGCTCTTAAGGAATGATTGTATAGCAGTGGCATAGCTAGAATTTATGAATTTGAGGTATATAACCTGGCACTGTGCCTGTAAGGCCATCCAACAGTGTGGCAAGACAAAATGTTTATCAAGGTCCTATTGTGGTGGTGGGGGGGGGGGGTTACACTCTCTCTCAACTTCAGGTTTTTTTTAGGATAAAGAATGCAGATAAATTAATTTCAATACTGTTATATGCTCAAGCTCTAGCTTTGCCTAGACTATCTATACAGTGCCACAAGGTATATCAAATAAATTTTGACATATAGGAAACCTTTAATTTTATTTCAGGCTGAAAATGCCTAAATGTGTATTGAATGGAATAACAAATCTGAAGATATATGTTTTAAAGTCAGGAAAAAAGTTTGATGTACAGTGAACCCTCGTTTATCACGGTAGATAGGTTCCAGACCCGACCGCGATAGGTGAAAATCCGCGAAGTAGTGACACCATATTTACCTATTTATTTAACATGTATATTCAGACTTTTAAAACCTTCCCTTGTACGTAGTACTGTTAACAAACTACCCTTTAATGTACAGAACACTTAATGCATGTACTACAGTACCCTAAACTAAAACAGGCACAAATATTAAAGGCGATTTTATATCATGCGTTTCCTAAACACGCCAAAAAGCAATATAAAAAATGGCAACCAATGTTTTGTTTACGTTTATCTCTGATCATAATGAAGAAACAAACGCATTTAGTGTACACATATGTGTATAGGTTAGTTTTTGCATCGATTATATTGATTATACAGTATGTTGATTTTGTTATTACCAATGTTTTACTTAATTTTTCTTAAGACTTCCAAATAAAATTTTTTTCTTTATGACGCCGCCTGAAACGACGGCGTCATAAAGTACGCTCAGTAAACAAAGAAGGCATTTAACGCGCATGATGAAAGTGATAAATAATGATATTACAGTAAAAGCTTTTAGAAAATGTTATTACAAATATTATTTACCGTATCTATATAAAATCATACAGTACATACTGTACGTAGCAAAGCAGGAAAACAATTTACGAGAGAGAGAGAGAGAGAGAGAGAGAGAGAGAGAGAGAGAGAGAGAGAGAGAGAGAGAGAGAGAGAGAGAGATTTTTTTACGTACGTAAATGTAAATTTAAAAAAAAAATATGATAGGTTTCAACATGTATACTCTTCAGACTTTTAAAACCTTCCCTTTAACTTAATGCATACTAAACTAAAACAGGCATAAATATTAAAATGTTAGAATATTAAAGTAAAAAATAAAGATTGTTACTGTACTCACCACGAAAGAAGTTGAAGAAAAACTTGAATGATGATGGCGATGAATTTGCTGCACAGTAGAAATGATGATGATGAAGCTGATGATGTCTTCTACTGTGCAGCCAATGATAGTATTTTACGTCTCTTCAGACGGAGGTGTCTTTTCCTGGGACCCCTCTTCAACTTCTTCCTGGGAAACTTCTTCAATTTCTTCCGAAGGCGTACTAGCAGGAGGAACTAGCTCTTTTTTGCGAGGCTGGAAGAACATTGTGATCGGAAGTTACTGCCGCTGCTTCTTTTTTCGCTCTAAGAGCATCCTGTAGGGAGTCATGTCTTCATCGATTTTGTTGCAGAATTGCATAGAACGAACCATATCCTCGTCCCACTCTTGCAACATTTCCCTCACCTCCTTTATATGGTTGCAGACCTTGGCAAGCCGTTCTAATGTTAAGCCCGTTTCTTCGACATTTTCTTAGGTCTCTTCCTGTGTTTCGCTCTCTTCTTCACTGGCCGATTTCGTCAGGTCTTCTAGGTCTGCGTCAGTTAGCGGCTGGGAATGGCAGTCCAACAACTCGTCGACATCTTCAGTCGTCATGTCGCCAAACCCGTCCCCTCCAATTATCGCAGCCAACTGCACAGATTTGCGTATTGCAGAGTGTTGGATTTCAGACGGAGTAAATCCCTCGTCGTCGTAAACAATCTGGGGCCACAACTTCTTCCAGCTCGCATTAACGGTTGCAGGTTTCATTTCCTGCAGTGCCTTCTGAATGTTCTGCAGGCACGTGGCTATGGTGTACTGCCGCCAGTACGCCTTCAAATTAAAATCTCCATCTTCATCTTCTTGGGCAGCATCCACACACGCAACGAGGTCTGCCAAGGTATTCTTCGTGTAGAGGGCCTTGAACGCTCTGATAACCCCCTGGTCCATCGGTTGAATTAATGACGTGGTGTTGGGTGGCAGGAACTCAACCTGAACGCCCTCACGCGACAGGTCAGTTGCGTGTCCACCAGCGTTATCCATAAGGAGAAGGATCTTGAATGGCAAGCCCTTCTCTAAGAGATATTCATTGACTTGCGGGATGAAACAGTGGTGGAACCAGTTGGAGGTTAGCATCTTCGTAATCCATGCTTTTGGATTATGCATCCAGTACACGGGAAGGAGATTCTTATTCTTATTTTTCAAAGCGCGAGGATTTTTCGACTTGTAAATAAGCCCCGGTTTTAGCAAAATCCAGCTGCATTGCCACACATCACGAGGGTAACGTGATCCTTGAATGCTTTAAAGCCAGAGGCTTTGGCTTCTTCTTTGAACAGGAAAGTTCGCGACGGCATTCTCTTCCAAAACAAGCCGGTCTCATCCATATTAAACACTTGTTCCGGCTTGTATCCACCTTCGGGGATAATATTCTTGAACGTCTCGTTCACGTAAGTTTCAGCAGCGGCAGTGTCAGCGGAAGCAGCCTCGCCATGCAGGGAAATGCTTTTCAGGGCGAAGCGTTTCTGAAACTTCGCGAACCATCCTTTGCTGGCGGAAAAACGTTGTTTCTGACACTGGGAATCGGTGGATGTCCCTGGTTGAGGTTCATCTACATCATCATCATCTTCAGCATGGTCGCCATCGTCGTCTTGAGGTTCCTTTGCCGCAAAATTCTAATACAAGCTCAAAGCCTTGGTTCGGATGGTGTTCGTATCCAAGGCTATGTTCTTCTTCCGGCAGTCGGCAATCCACACTGCTAAAGCACCTTCCATGCGTACGATCGTTTTATTACGCGTGATAACGACTCGCTTCGCTGATCTGCTAAAGGTGATGGTAGCCGTCTTTCTAATGTTCACCTCGTCCTTCTTGATATAGCGAACGGTGGATTCGTTGACTCCAAAATGGCGGGCTGCGGCCGCGTAACTTCTACTGTCTTTTAACATATCGAGAAGCGTCACCTTCTCAGCAATCGTCATCATCCTTCGGTGGCGTTTAGGCTCACTACCAGCCTTAGTAGAAGCAGAACGCTTGGGAGGCATTGTACAGTAGGGTTTAACACAAAGTTCAACAAAAAGTTCAACTTAAAATAGTCACGCACAGCACAGATTAAAGTTCACAATAACTTAACAACGTCTACACAGCGATACGGCGGGAGAGAAAGTGACCGCGAAAAGATGCTGGAAGTTGGGAGATGCGGGCAAAACACCAATCACAGGCTAGATTACAAAACTTGGGTTCTGATTCGTCATCTATCAGTGCTTGAACCAATCACAATCCGTCTTATATGCTACGTAGTTACCAATTCAAAGTACAAGGTATCCTACGTATACAGTAATAATAATAATAATAATAATAATAAATAATGATAATAATAATAATAATAACAATAATAATTTTAATAACAACAACAACAATAATAATAATAATAATAAAAATAATACAGCTTTACGTACGCTATTTTACGCTTGTTTTGTTGTAGGATATGTCTCTCTCTCTCTCTCTCTCTCTCTCTCTCTCTCTCTCTCTCTCTCTCTCTCTCTCTCTCGTACGCTTATTCGAGATGTGATTTTTGCAACAAAGAATATTATTGGATGCAGTACTACGTACGTATACATACAAAAGATTCATGGAAAAGATGCACATCCATTACATTTGTAGTACAGTAGTAGCCATCAGCAGCCTTACACCATTCTAATATGGTATGACTGCATCTGATTTGCGTTTCATGTTCGATTTAATTTTACTACGTACTGTATACAGTACTGAATTATCGTATGATCACATTCTCTTTTCGTGTTTTATTTCTTTCTGTACTGAATTATATGCCATATGTAATGCAATGAACAATCAGTAAGAGCAGATATTACTAATTACAGTATTAATGGAATTACAGGTAACGAAATATTGTATTTGGGGTCTTCAGATATCGCGGTATTTTCGAAATTTCCGGAAAATCCGCGATATGTTTATATATATGGGTTATGAAAAAAACCCGCGAAGTGGTGAATCCGCGATGGTCGAACCGTGAAGTAGCGAGGGCTCACTGTATTCATTAAATTGATAGTCATGGCCCATTCATAAAGAAGTACCCATTTTGTAAATCAGAAATTAGTTCAAATGCTTAAAAAATAAACATTGTTTTGAATATTGATACAGAGATACCCTACCACTCAAAACAGTTGAACCTTGCTGCTGTTGAAAGTCTTTGAGAATTGTTCTACAAATTCCTCCATATAGGTATCTTTAGCTCTCTCTGGGTGAATTTCAAGAACTCCTAAAAAGGACACCCACAAGTATTAACTAAGTAATTTTTATGAGCATTGGTAATTAAAAACTTCATATACGTAATGTTTTTCTTGCTTTAAAAAAAAATTCGGCAAGACATTTTTTATTTACACTAAGTAGGCCTACCACCTGACAAATCTAATCCACTAAATTTTACATAATAAGCAAAAACTAGGTAGAAAATAAATTTAAATCTTCAGTGGCATACCGTGTTTAATCACGCCACTGGAGTACAGTATAATATGGTTTTGAGATACCCAAGTGAAATTGACCTGTATTCAAGCACCTTGTAAAATTACTTTTTATATTTATGGATTTTTGGTCATATGCGCTGCTGCCACTGGTTGGATTTATGGAAATTGTGATACAGAACTCGGCACTGGGGCCTGCGTGTCTGTTCAGTTGCAAAAGCTCTGTATGCAGTTAGTTGCACTATGAAGTAAAAGTTAAGAGGAGGGACAGCAAGGTGGAAGAAAGGAAGCAGGAATAAATGTGATTGTGGTAGTTAAAGTCCAGATGATTACTAGTGCTCAATTTCCATAACTCCCATATTATCTAAAGTTTTTGAATCTCTTTTAGCAAAACGTCTAATTAGATTTGATGAAGGTAATTATCTGTTCCCTAGTTTGCAATTTGGCTTTCGTAAAGGCCTTGGAACACGTGAGGCCCCTCTTACAATCTCCAATGCTGTACAGAAATCCCTTGATTGTGGTCAGGAAGTTCGTATGACTGGCTTTAATTTTAGTGTTGCCTTTGACTGTTGATCACGAGAACCTTGTTTTCAAATTCAAACAGTTGGGAGTGGGTGGGTCGCTTCTTAGCATCATTATTTAATTTTTAAGTAATAGATTGCAAAGAGTTGTTATTGAAGGGCACCATAGTCAGTAGAGGAATGTGACATCTGGTGTTCCTCAGGGTAGTGTTCTTGGCCCATTACTTTTCATACTATTTACATGCGACGTGTGATTTGGCCTTGAAAACAAGCTCTTTGCATCAATTCCATCTCCTGAATGTAGATCTTTGGTTGTTGAATCCCTTAATAGAGATCTGGCTAGAATTAGTACATGGTGCAAATTATGGGGCATAAAGTTGAATCCTAACAAAACTCAAAATACGATTGCAAGTAGGTCGAGCACAGTGGCTCCTCAATGTCTGGATCTCGGCATTGATAACGTTTCTTTAACCGTGACTTTTCAATTTTAGGCGTGTTTCTCAACCGCAAATTTACTTTTGAGAAGCACATTAGGTCTCTCCTCTTCAATTGCACAAATATGTGATGAATCTATTTTGAAGTGTTTTAGATTCATTCTACCTTGTTTTCAGTATTGTTCTCCTGTCTGGTCTTCAGCTGCCGATTCTCATCTTAATTTGTTAGACAAGAACTTACTCTACATTAAATTTTTTACTCCTGATCTAGATATTAATCTCTGGCACCATCCTTTGCATTTAGGTCTTCCCATACAGTACTGTCCTGTTCGTGATACTAGGTATGCTTTTAATTCTAATTGTCATACCTTCTCCATCGTGCGGCTCGGTACTACACAGTTTTATGTAAGTTTTATTTCAGCTGTGACGAAGTTGTGGAATGATCTTAATAATCAGGTTTTGAATCTTGAACAGAAGTGCCGTACAGTAGACTAAAAAGTAGATGCAGCTATGGGTCAGAGACACTACAAAATCTTTGAAGGTGTAAAGATTTTAAAAGTATTATATTCCCTACTAATGGAGACTTACATTTTCTAGGGCAAATAAAACAAACTTACAAATGACTTACATATGTCTTTATTTGTCCCTTACCAATGAAACAAACTTTTAACAAAATCCCTTAAATGTCCTTATTTGTCTTTTACCAATGAAAAAACTTTCAACAAATGCCTTAATTACTGTATGTCTTTATTTGTCATTTACTCATGTTGAAAACTTTCTTCTTTATCTTTAATTGATGCACTCTACTTTCCAGAGACTAATAACACTCCTCAAACCACACAGAGATGATCGGTACTGGCATGGCTTTGATCTCGATGGGTACTCAAGGTAAGTACTTTCATAAGAATTTTCTTCAAGATGTCTTACAAATTCCAGTGAGTTCAATAGACCAGCTCTAGAATAAACTTTTATTTGAATCTCAGCAATCCTGAGTTAAATTTGGATAAGCTGTATGAATTTGGCCCAGGAATAATATTCAATACTCATATGCACCTTGGATAATACAAAGTAGTTGTAAAATATGTTAGTTGAAATGAGGTTGGACATAAAGATGTAAAATTTATTAAATTTTAAGTTTTTTTCTGTTTTCAATTTATAGTTACATAACAAATATTCAACTTGAATAGATTGACATGACATCATTGCTCACTGCAAAAAATTTACCCCTTGGCTGAAAGTCATGAGCCTGATAGTGATTTTGTCACAGGGGGACCGGGAGCTCCAGAAGGTTAAGTAATGTCTGTAACATATTACATGATGGACACTGACAATTCTGTACTATTTCTCCTTCGTTGTTTGCTCTCAATTATTTTCTTTACCTTGGAGAACTGAAAAATCTGAAAGATGTCACTTAAATAAATTTCAGTACCACTTAAAAATTTGTACCCATCTTGGTATTTTCTTACAATTCTTGATTATTCCTTTGAGGATATAAACTTCAGTCATTTCAATGGTTACTCCTACTATAGTTCCTTTTTTCACGGCAAGACAATAATAAAAGATAAAGGGTTTGATTGCATCATAATTGGTTACCTAGCAACTCCCCTGCTAGACATTGTTGAGTTGTTGCACGGTAGGCTTCACTGAAATCCTGGTCGCTCTTGCGAATAAGAAGTCTGCTCTCATCTCCATAATCATGACTTACATCATCCACACTAGATTACTCTTATAGTGCTTAGTGTCTTTTATTTGTCATTGTCACTAATTGTGTTTATCATTATCTGTGCCATGCTTGTGCATAACAATGGCTAATGCCCATAGTGCCATGCGATCTTACCACAGCCATGATGGTCACCGTTGCGGCACCCTCATGAATTGAGTTGATGTTGATCCGCATCCTTTCTGCCCCTCATGCCGTGACAAACAATGTTCTGTGGAATCTTCGTGAGTATTGTAGGAAGTGGCCGTTCTCCCATCTCGTTTCTCGGCGTAAGAAACAAGCTAAGAGAGATTGCTCTCCTTCCTCATCTGACTCAAATACTGTAATAGTAAGAAGTGTAAGCTCTTTAATGTGTCGAAAGTTATCCCCTCATCCTGCTCTTTCATGTCTTGAGCCTTCTGAGATTCCTGCTACAGAGGACACTATGACCATAATTAAATTATTAATCTTCAAAATTTTATAAAAGTACTACCACCTAGTGTTGAACATGTCTGATGATCCCGAGTCGATGCTTGTGACAGATCCCTTGACTATGGATGCTGTGCACTCTGAGCTAAATCCAGTCCTAGTATCTTTGATCCCTTATTATTCAGAAATGCATAGATCTCCCTCGCCTCCCACTAGTGTTTTGAGTGGTGAGCCCTGTATGGGTGATTTTATCCGGGATGACTCTTTGTTCCCATACGTGGAATCCTCGAGTCGAGACTGCCATTTTCCC
This sequence comes from Palaemon carinicauda, assembly GCF_036898095.1. Lineage (NCBI taxonomy): Eukaryota > Metazoa > Arthropoda > Malacostraca > Decapoda > Palaemonidae > Palaemon > Palaemon carinicauda. Next base: position 153,094,936 of record NC_090736.1, read on the forward strand.
CTGTACGGAGGCAGCCCTGTTGGAGGATCCATTTTGTCCCTCTACGTTCATACACGAGCTGAGCTTGCCTCGTACTCCCAGGGTCCTTGGCACTGCTCTCCTCTTACAAGTTTTCTGGACTTGTAATAGAAATCTCCATTACAATGCATTAAGGTTGGTTGGACTGCTTCGGCTGTGTCCATAACTGCAACTTTGGCCAGGTCAGGTTGCTCTTCACTAAATGCACCTCAATTTCAACACATAATGATATTTCTATGATACCATGTCACATAATAATACACGTTCTTATCGTGCTGTCACGATCCCTTTGTGGTCATGATCCATCGTCAGTTTCGACTGTATATCAGGTAGCTTCAACTTAAAATCCCCAACAACCTCAGTCTCATAACAAACAACCATTGGTTAGATAAATGACAAAGGTTGCTTCACCAAGCCGTACGTAATGTACGTAATTCTTCAAATTTTATACGTTTTTCAAAACCACAGGCACATTCTTTTTTAGGTGAATCTTCTTTTCAGATTCAAGATAGGAAAAAATGGACTGAAATAGTTTCCCCATCTTAAGCAGATGATGTCACAGTAATTAGATACCGTAGACACAGTCACGTAGGAGGTACCGTAAGTGGCTTGCCTCAGAAAGATCTTTATCCTCTTACAGGTCCAGGTTGGAATGAAAATTACCTTTTTAAATATTTAACTTAGCCGGTGAATATATAATAGCTGACGTCTCCGGCGGCTCGACAGAAAAACACAAAAACTCGCGAGCGATCGCTATGAAGGTTGCGGGTGTGCCCACCAGCACCAACTATCGGCCAGATACCGCATATACATGTAAACAGCTTCAGTTCTTCTCTGTCGGTCTTGTCGACAAGTTGATTCCATTACTCGCTGTTAACCTGGAGTTTTTCGTCAGTCTTGGTGAAGTACTTCTTTTTGGTTTTGAGCTTTCGCAGTGCAGGTGTTTTATCTTCAATGTGAACTCTTTTTTGGATAGATTTAATTGTTGATGACTTTGGATTGTTTTTTGGACTTTCTTTGACTTTTCAAAATGGCTGACCCTTCTCCAATTCCTAAATTTCGTAAATGTAATGCTAGGGATTGTAACAAACGTCTTCCAAAGGCCTCTCTCGACCCACATACTGTGTGTTCTAATTGTCGGAGTAAAACCTGTCAATTAGGAGATTGGTGTGATGAGTGCGTGGTACTTTCGGAATTCGACTGGCTAGAGTTTGATAAGTATTCTCGTAAGCTAGAGAGAGATAGGGTGAGGAGAAGTTCCTCTAGATCATTAGAATTTTCCTCCTCCCATGCCCCTGAACCTAATCCTTCCCCAGTAGTAGTTGTGCCTGAACCTTCTACTAGCACTCATGAACCTTCAATGCGGGATATGTTACGTGCCATTCAAGCTTTGGGCGAGAGAGTTGAATCTTTAGCTACGGACCGTAATCAACTCATGGCGGATGTAAAAGAGTTAAAGTGTCAGAGTGCCACATTAGAAAATCGTGGGGATAAAGTGATTAGTGCGCAAAGTGTTATCAGTGTTGGGACCGAGGGTTCGTCTGTTCGTGCCTGTCGTCCGCCTAGTCTGAGACCTCTTGCAAGCTCCCATGCACCAGGGAGAAGTAATGTCGTAGGGCTTATGGGTTCGAGAGGCTTTAACCAACGAACAGACGTTCCCTCTATGGTTTCGGGCGTGTCTCGTCAAGACCGCCCCTACCATAAGACGAGCGAGGCGATTTTCTCCTCGTCATCCGAAGGCTTCTCGCGTAAGAAACCGTGGAGCAAGGTTTCGAGACCCTTAAAGCGAAAGTCAGTCCCTTCAGGACAGGTCCAGCGTCCTGGTTGTAGCCATTGGGACAGCTCTGACCCTGTGCAGTCATCGGAAGACTGCTCGCCGCCTAAACAGAAGCGTAACACAGGCTCCGAGAGTCTTAGTGTAGGCAATGTTTTGCAGTCACAGACGTTACCCTCGTCTCGAACCGCACCCACTCCCATTGATCCTAAATGGGTTGTACTGCAAGATATGCAGAATAAGCTGGCCTCTCTTATGGAGGAATATACTGCTGAGCAGGTTCACGATGATCCTCACCGTTTAGCTGATCGAGATCCTGGCCGTCAGCCGCCCAAACGAGCCTTTGCTCATCCTGTTGACGTTGACGTTACAAAGTCACGTCAGTCACGTGACGTAGAGCCTCTTTCGATGCAGTCCCGTGTTGACTTTCAGCCGCTGCCGCATGCTCGTGTTGACGTTCAGGATGTTCGCCAACCAGCTAACTTGACTTGTTTTGACGTTGAGCGTCAAGCACCGCAGTCAAGAGTTGTTTTGACTGCTCAATCTAGGCAGTCAAGGCAGTCTCGAGTTGACGTCGAGCGTCCTCCCGCTCCTGTTGTTGTTGCTAGTCAGTCCGTTAAGCAGTTACATGACGTAGCGTCCTGGACTGCTACTGATGCTCCTGTGCGTGTGGACTCTGCTTGTCAAGCATTGCCACCAAGGCAGGTCTCTCCCTTGCTTGAGACTCATCAGTTGTCGGACGAGGTTCCTTCAGATGAGGACGTTCCTGACCCTCATCCTAATGATAATCCTTTGGATGTTTTGTCAGATGTAGAAGAACCTAAGGCTGTTCAACCTTCGATGGATTTTAAGAAGATCATGATGATTTTCAAGGATCTTTTTCCAGATCATTTTGTTGCTGTTGCTCCTCGTTCGCCTCCGTCCGAGTTTGCTCTAGGCTTAGCTGCTACCAAGCCTGCCTTTACTAAGCTAGTGCTTTCTCGCTCTTCTAAGAGGGCTTTACGTCTTCTAGGCGACTGGTTGGATACCAGGAGGAGTTTGGGGAAGACGGCCTTTGCCTTCCCACCTTTTAAGCTTGCTTCTCGATCGAGCGTCTGGTATGACACGGGAGAAGTTCTCGGCTTGGGAGTCCCTGCCTCTGCCCAGGGTGACTTCTCAAGCCTCGTAGACTCTCCCCGTCGCCTGGCCATGAGACGCTCGAAGATTTGTTGGTCCTCCTCGGACCTTGACCATCTACTTAAAGGCGTATACAGCGCCTTTGAAGTTTTTAACTTTCTTGATTGGTCTTTAGGAGCATTAAGTAGGAAGATCTCGTCTGCTGACCAAGATGTATCCTTACTTATCATGTCCTGTATGGACAAAGCCATCCGCGATGGCTCCAATGAGCTCGCCTCCACCTTTACGTCAGGAGTCTTGAAGAAGAGAGAAACCCTTTGCTCTTTCCTTTCAGCAGGAGTTACTCCCTGTCAGAGATCGGAACTGCTCTTTGCTCCCTTATCGGCTGCCTTGTTTCCACAACAGCTGATTAAGGACATAGCTGCTTCGCTTGTGCAGAAGGACACTCATGACCTGATGGCGTCCTCTGCTCGCAAGGGTACTCCTTCTTCTTCCTTTGTGAGACCCAGAATCGAGACTCCTGCGTCTAGATTTATCCCGCCCTTTCGTGGCAGAGCTCCCAACAGGGGAGGCTCTCGTGCCGAGGGAAAGAGAGGTAAGAAGAGAGGAACCAAGTCCTCCCGTGGCAGAGTCTGACTGCCCACGGCCTCAGACAGCGGTAGGGGCCAGATTGAACAGCTTCTGGCAGGCCTGGGAGAAGAGGGGTGCAGACCAAGAGTCTGTTCTGTTGCTCAAAGAGGGGTACAAAATACCGTTTGTACGCAAACCTCCTCTAGTAACAACTCCCATAGACCTCTCTCCCAGGTATCGAGAGGAGTCAAAGAGACAAGCTCTACATCAAGAAGTGTCTCTGTTGCTAGAGAAGGGAGCGGTGGTGAAAGTCTCGGACCTTCAATCACCGGGGTTTTACAACCGTCTCTTCCTAGTCCCAAAGCATTCAGGAGGTTGGAGGCCAGTGCTAGACGTCAGTGCGCTCAACGTTTTTGTTACGAAAACAAAATTCACGATGGAGACCACGAAGTCCGTCTTAGCAGCGGTCAGAGAGGGAGACTGGATGGTCTCTCTCGACCTGCGAGATGCGTACTTCCACATTCCTATACACCCGGATTCCTAACCGTTTCTGAGGTTTGTTTACAGGAATGTGGTGTACCAGTTTCGAGCACTGTGCTTCGGCCTCAGTCCTGCTCCTCTCGTGTTTACGAGGCTCATGAGGAATGTGGCAAAATTCCTTCATCTATCGGGAATCCGAGCCTCCCTGTACTTGGACGACTGGCTTCTCAGAGCATCGTCCAGTCATGGCTGTCTGCAGGATCTACATTGGACGTTGGGTCTGGCAAAGGAGTTGGGACTTTTGGTCAACTTAGAAAAGTCCCAACTGATCCCATCTCAGACTATTCTATATTTGGGGATGGAGATTCGCAGTCTAGTTTTTCGTGCTTTTCCGTCTGCCACCCGAATAGAACAAGCCCTGCTCAAAGTCCAACTAATGCTGAAAAGAGAACGTTGTTCAGTAAGGAGTTGGATGAGTCTCGTAGGGACTCTCTCATCCCTGGAGCAGTTTGTCTCGCTAGGGAGACTGCACCTTCGGCCTCTCCAGTTCCATTTAGCCTCTCACTGGAACAAGGGCAAGACTTTAGAGACGGTATCAATCCCGGTCTCCGAACCAGTAAAAGCATGCCTGAACTGGTGGGACAGCAATATCAGTCTGAGAGAGGGCCTGTCCCTAGCAGTCAAGAACCCAAACCACGTGTTGTTCTCAGACGCGTCGGATTTGGGTTGGGGTGCGACCCTGGACGGTCGGGAATGCTCGGGTCTGTGGACCTCAGTTCAGAAGAGCATGCACATCAACGGCAAGGAGCTTTTAGCTGTCCACTTGGCCTTGATGAATTTCGAGAGCATTCTTCGAAACAAAGTGGTAGAGGTCAATTCAGACAACACCACAGCTTTGACGTACATCTCCAAGCAAGGAGGCACTCACTCCCACACGCTGTACGTGATCGCAAGGGACCTCCTCATATGGTCAAAAAATCGAGGCATCTCCCTGTTGACAAGATTCATCCAGGGGGACTTGAACGTCTTGGCAGACTGTCTCAGTCGGAGGGGTCAGGTGATACCCACGGAATGGACCCTCCACAAGGACGTGTGCAAGAGTCTTTGGGCGACTTGGGGTCAACCCACCATAGACCTCTTTGCCACCTCGTTGACCAAAAGGCTCCCAATCTATTGCTCACCAGTCCCAGATCCAGAGGCGATCCACATAGACGCGTTTCTACTGGACTGGTCTCACCTGGACTTGTATGCATTCCCACCATTCAAGATAGTCAACAAGGTACTGCAGAAGTTCGCCTCTCACGAAGGGACAAGGTTGACGTTGGTTGCTCCCCTCTGGCCCGCGAGAGAGTGGTTCACCGAGATACTTCAATGGCTGGTAGACATTCCAAGGAGTCTTCCTCTAAGGGTAGATCTCTTACGTCAGCCCCACGTAAAGGATGTTCATCAAAGCCTTTCCGCGCTTCGTCTGACTGCCTTCAGACTATCGAAAGACTCTCAAGAGCTCGAGGCTTTTCGAAGGAGGCAGCCAGTGCGATTGCGAGAGCTAGGAGAGCTTCTACCATCAAAGTATACCAGTCGAAGTGGGAAGTCTTTCGAGACTGGTGCAAGTCAGCATCTGTGTCCTCTTCCAGTACCTCTGTAGGCCAAATCGCAGATTTTCTATTACATCTGAGAAATGTTCGCTCCCTCTCAGCATCCACTATTAAGGGCTACAGGAGCATGTTGGCTTCGGTCTTTAGACATAGAGGCTTAGATCTTTCCAACAATAAAGATCTCCAAGATCTCCTTAAGTCTTTCGAGACCTCTAAGGAACGTCGTATGGCAACTCCTGGATGGAACTTAGACGTGGTCCTAAGGTTCCTGATGTCAGACAGGTTTGAGCCATTACATTCAGCCTCCCTGAAGGATCTCACCCTCAAGACGCTTTTCCTAGTGTGCTTGGCTTCGGCTAAAAGGGTCAGTGAAATTCATGCCTTCAGTAAGAACATCGGCTTTTCCACAGAGAAAGCCACATGTTCACTTCAACTTGGTTTCCTAGCCAAAAATGAACTGCCTTCTCGTCCTTGGCCTAAGTCTTTTGATATACCTTGCCTGTCAGAGATCGTAGGCAACGAACTTGAAAGAGTACTGTGTCCAGTTAGAGCTCTAAAGTTCTACTTAGCTCGTACTAAGTCCTTACGAGGTGGATCTGAGGCCTTATGGTGCTCAGTTAAGAAGCCATCATTACCTATGTCAAAGAATGCTTTGTCATATTTTATCAGATTTTTAATCCGAGAGGCTCATTCTCACTTGAATGAAACAGACCGATGCTTGCTTAAAGTTAAGACACACGAAGTAAGAGCTATAGCAACTTCCGTGGCCTTTAAGCAAAATAGATCTCTGCGAAGTATTATGGACCCGACCTTTTGGAGAAGCAAGTCTGTATTTGCGTCATTTTACTTAAAAGATGTCCAGACTCTTTATGAGGACTGCTACACACTGGGTCCATTCGTTGCAGCGAGTGCAGTAGTGGGTGAGGGTTCTACCACTACATTCCCTTAATTCCAATATCCTTTTAATGTCTCTTGAAATGTTTTTAATCTTGTTTTTGGGTTGTACGGAAGGCTAAGAAGCCTTTCGCATCCTGGTTGATTTGGCGGGTGGTCAAATGTCATTTCTTGAGCGCGCCCAGATTAGGGGTTTGATGAGGTCCTGTTGTATGGGTTGCCGCCCTTGATACTTCAGCTCCTGGGAGTCTTTCAGCATCCTAAGAGGATGGCTGGGCTTCGTGAGGAAGACAGACTAACAAGGCAGAGTAATCGTCTAAGTCAACTTCCTTACCAGGTACCTATATATATTTGGGTTTTGTTATGATATAACTGTCAAAAACTCTAAGCATATACGCTGTAAACTGTATTTATACTGGTCTCTACCCACCACCATGGGTGTGAATCAGCTATTATATATTCACCGGCTAAGTTAAATATTTAAAAATTATATTTTGATTATAAAATAAATTTTTGAATATACTTACCCGGTGAATATATAAATTAAAGGCCCCCCCTTCCTCCCCGATAGAGACCCAGCGGGATGAGAAGAACTGGAGCTGTTTACATGTATATGCGGTATCTGGCCGATAGTTGGCGCTGGTGGGCACACCCGCAACCTTCATAGCGATCGCTCGCGAGTTTTTGTGTTTTTCTGTCGAGCCGCCGGAGACGTCAGCTATTATATATTCACCGGGTAAGTATATTCAAAAATTTATTTTATAATCAAAATATCATGTTATTACCTCAAAAACTGCTAGAGGTAGAAAAATATATGCTGGAAGTAATCATGGCTCCTCCCATCTGCCTCTTCTGCTCTCCATTCACTGAATGTTGTAAGAGAGAGAGAGAGGAAGGATGTTCGAAGGAACTTTAAATCTTCTAACAAACCTATCAAGGAGAACCACCAGTTATCCCAAAAGTGAAACCATCTCATGATCAGGATATTATCACTACTATATTAATGACTCGCCGGAAAACCTCACTGCCTGAGCTGGCACCACCTCAGCTGATGTAGATCCTTCAAGGTTTCAATGTTTGCCAAGGAAGAATAGCATTTCATCAGAATAATGAGCCTAATCCATTGCTTGGATGGCCTAGATAATCCTCTTCACATGCAAATTGCTAACAGGTGGTGTGTTATTGATATACTATTCCCTCAATCTCAAAGCCCAAAACATAGGTGTAACGTGGCGATCTCTAATCAGACTTGAGACACGCTGGACTTATTTAACACTCAAGTCTTGGCCATGGAAAACTCGCGATGAGTAAGCAGGTCTTTTTAAGTTGCCTCCCTTGACACTTTGACACTAGAGGAGATTAAATGTTCACTTTCCCACCCATCTGAGTCCACTCTCTATTGATGCCGACTTTGCCAACCTGTTACCCTGTGTACCTAGTGACAAATTACCTAAATTCCCCTCCACTTTCTCAGGTCCCGAAATGCAGAATATGGAAGTAGCACCTATGTCTGGCATACAGGCCTGTTCCTGGCTGGACCACTGATCAAGGGAAGTATCACACTTAGTAATATTAGACAGAAAATCTGCAGGCTGAGAGCACCCAGAAATAATTTGAAGACCTCTCGAAGTCAGGAGCCAAGTCTCTTGAGTTCTTGCTTTATCAGACAGTCTCCCTTTTGGGGCAACTGCAACCTAAAAAGAAGTGATGCCATCTTGGCTAGATGTACTGACAGTTGTCTCTTTTTGAGGAACTCGAACCAGGTGAACTTCCCCTCTCTTTTCCTCCACCAAATGTGTCCGCTACCATTGAGAAGGCAGAAAAATCTGTCAGGCTTCTCTTTGAGGAGAGCTGCAGCACCAAGGATTCCTGCCCCTCAACGACCCCAAAGGAACTCTGCTTTTAAGCACGTCAACCTGCAAAGACGACTTCTTCCTCCTACACTCTCAGTAGCCTAAGAGGCAAGACCCCCAGCACCACTGGCGCAGGTGGCACCTCTTTGGGGCTGATCCCTGGACCATGGAAGTATTGAAGATACAGAACTACATTCAGAATATCCAGTCTCATTCATAGGCTGTCTGCCCCCTCTGACTCAGATTCTGACTGCCAGAACATTCTTTTGAAAAGCTCGGTAAAGGACCTCCTCTTACTAGAAGTGGTGTCCAAGATGTTGGCCAAGGAGCCATAAAGGAAGTCTTAGACAACTCTCAGGGCTTCCTCAGCACTCTATTCTTAGTAGGAAAGCTGACGGAAGGTTGGAGACCTGTCAGTAGTCTTGTCTCATTTTTAGCAGTTTTTGCAAACAAGGTTCAAAATGGAGACTATGGCCACTGTTCTTGAGACCATCAGGAAAAACGACTGCCTTCTGACCATAGGCCTAAAGGATGTGTACTTTCAGGTCCCCATACATCCCTCCTCATGGAAATACCTAAGGTTTCCCTTTCAAGTCTGTATTTTCCCTTCAAGGTGCTATGCTTTGGCTGTCAACAGCACCTTAGGTTTTTACGAGGATGTTTGCCCTTGTTTCATGCCAGGGGGGTGAGGCTTTCGAGATATCTGGATGACTGGTTTCTGGCAGTCTCTCAAACCCTCCTTATAGAACACAGAAATCTCCTGCTCGACCTATGCAAGGAGTTGGGTATTCAGCTAAATCTAGAGAAGTCCAGTCTCATCCCCCAACAGTCCATCAGATATCTAGGCATGAATATTGACTCTTCCCAGGCCAGAGCATTTCCATTTGCAGACAGGATAACGATTCAGGAAAGTGCCAGAAACCTAGGACACCTAGCCTTGTTGGAGAAGTTAGTTCCCTTCGGAAGAAAGCATCTTTGCTCGGTACAGTGGACTCTGAAGAGCTAGGTCTCAAAACATCTGACCAACATGCTGTCAGGTATTGACAGATCTCCGATGGTGGTTGAGAAAAGAGAACCTGTTCAGCAGGAACACCCCTTCTGGTCTCTCCCCCAAAGTACCTTCTATTCTTGGATGCTTCATGCCAAGGGTGGTCATTCACCTAAGAAGGGAGCAGATTTCAGGTCTGTGGTCTCAAGGCCTTTCACATCAACTACCTAGAAATTAAAGCATTACTTCACTTCTGAGACTTGCAAAAGCCCCTCTGTGGTATTGATGAGCGACAACTCCATGGCAGTGACCTACATCTCCAAACAGGGAGGTGCAGTCTTCCTCCTGTGGCAACTAGCAGTGGAGATGCATCATTGGGCACAGAACAATGCACTGACCCTCTCTCGGTGAGGTTTATCTCCGTGAAGAAGAATGTCATTGCGAACAATCTAAGTTGACTAGGGACGACAATTGTTTCTGAATGGTCTTTGCTTCCTCTAGTGGTGAAGTATCTTTTAACTTTGCGATGTTCCACGTCATGTTCACCACTCTTGAAACTAAACTCCTGGTGTATTGCTCTCCAGTCTCGGACCCAGGGGCAGCAATGGAAAATGCCTTCCACCACCTGTGCGGTGGACTAGACTTTTACACCTTTCTGCCATTCTGTATGATTCATCAGGTGCTGAACAGTCTGAAGATCCCGAGAGGCCAGAGTAACGCTAGTAGCCCCCAAAGTGGACAATAGCGGAGTGGTATCCAGACCTAGTGGAACTTCTCATGGAAATCCCAAAGGAACTTCCAGAATGGCCAAACCAATTGTGTTAACCGCATGTAAGAAAGTTCCACGAGGCAGTTCACTGCCTATCTCTTCACGGTTGGAGATTATCCAGCATCTCCGAAAGAGGCTTCAGAACAGGCTGGTAAACAACTTCCCACATACCTCCGCAAGTTGTCCACAGCAGTCTACCAAGCCAGGTGGAAAACTTTCTGTGATAGGTGTCGTTGGGGGAGGCTCCACTCAAGGCCAATATTCCCCTGATTGCCAAAGAAGGTATCCAACAATTTCCTTTTGGCTAAGAAAAACAATTATGAGCAAATAAATCCTCAGGGGAAGTGTCACCAGGAAACCCCTCCCCTAGAGTAGATGATAACTCTGGCCTTGCTGCAACCCTAGCATTCCGCAAAAACCACGAAGTAGCCTGAGTTCTCAAGAGCTGGTATTTGGAAAAGACAGAACACTTTCACTGATATTGAAAGATTATACTCGCAGATCTTCACTTTCTTTAAGCCCTATTGTTGCAGCTCAACAAATGGCCTAGCAAAGCTCTTATGGAACACCTAATTATTTATCAAGGCATCAGTTATTCTCTGCATTATATGGGTATGAAATTTGGATAAAGTCTGATTGTACTCGTAAGCTGGATCTGAAATGCTTGCTTGGATCACACCCTAATGCAGGTAAGAATAACATATTCTCATATATAAATGATCATATTTGATACACTGAATTTGTTTGATGCTTGATGCTTTATATCTTAGATTGGACCTAAAGAATTGGATTCTACAACCCTGCCTGTCTTTACGTATCCACTTTTGCTCCTACCTATATGTACTTGTAACTGTTACAGTGTGTGAATACCTCTTAAGAGACTCTCCTCCCTCACCTAAGGAAGACTCCCGTTTTAATGTCTTGGAAGTTTGTATAGGCGTAGGAATAAACTGCAAATTTAAAAATATAATTTGTATTTTTTTTAGCTATACAAACCTTAGTCATTTAAGCAAAGGTCCTGCCTCAACCACCCCACAAGTCTTCAACCAGAAGAGTGAAGCCTACTGCGTAACACTGCCAAGCAGTGGAGTTGCTAAGTAACTAAACCCTTTTTCTTTTATGGTCTGGTTATAGAAAGTGGAACTAGGAGTAACCATTTAAATGATTCAGGTTTGTATAGAGGGTAAATACAGTTTTTAAAATTTGTAGTATTTTATGATTTAAGTTTTTTTATGGCAATGGTTAATATTTTAAGCATTTACAGTAGTACTCTAAAATATCAAATCCTCTTGGAAAATTATAATTCAAATGGTGATGGTGTATCAGCTTTTTAACATAAGACAAGTTTTAAATGTTAACTTGATTCTATTACCTTCCATTTGTTCCCTTTGCTCTTTCTTCTCTAAGCTGTCTAATTTCATTCACTTTTATCTAACTCCATCTCCAATTTTCATTCAAGATTTCACATTACCCTTCTTACAAAAGCTAATCTAGTTACTCCCACAATAAATCTCAAATGTTCATCTCTTCACTAATAAACAACACTAAGAACTATTCTCCCTTTAGTCTTCTTCTATCACACCACTAATAATGATAAACTTCTCCCTTTAGTCTTCTTCTATCACACCACTAATAATGATAAACTATTCTCCCTTTAGTCTTCTTCTATCGCACCACTAATAATGATAAACTATTCTCCCTTTAGTCTTCTTCTATCACACTACTAATAATGATAAACTATTCTCCCATTAGTCTTCTTCTATCACACCACTAATAATGATAAACTATTCTCCCTTTAGTCTTCTTCTATCACACCACTAATAATGATAAACTATTCTCCCTTTAGTCTTCTTCTATCACACCACTAATAATGATAAACTTCTCCCTTTAGTCTTCTTCTATCACACTACTATCCATCCATATACCAAAGGCACTTCCCCCAATTTTGGGGGGTAGCCGACATCAACAAGAACAAAACAAAAAAGGGGACCTCTACTCTCTGTTCCTCCAGCCTAACCAGGGACTCAGCCGAGTTCAGCTGGTACTGCTAGGGTGCCACAGCCCAACCTCCCACATTTCCACCACAGATGAAGCTTCATACTGCTGAGTCCCCTACTGCTGCTACCTCCGCGGTCATCTAAGGCACCGGAGGAAGCAGCAGGGCCTACCGGAACTGCGTCACTATCGCTCGCCATTCATTCCTATTTCTAGCACGCTCTCTTGCCTCTCTCACATCTATCCTCCTATCACCCAGAGCTTTCTTCACACCATCCATCCACCCAAACCTTGGCCTTCCTCTTGTACTTTTCCCATCAACTCTTGCATTCATCACCTTCTTTAGCAGACAGCCATTCTCCATTCTCTCAACATGGCCAAACCACCTCAACACATTCATATCCACTCTAGCCGCTAACTCATTTCTTACACCCGTTCTCACCCTCACCACCTCGTTCCTGACCCTATCTACTCGAGATACACCAGCCATACTCCTCAGACACTTCATCTCAAACACATTCAATTTCTGTCTCTCCATCACTTTCATTCCCCACAACTCCGATCCATACATCACAGTTGGTACAATCACTTTCTCATATAGAACTCTCTTTACATTCATGCCCAACCCTCTATTTTTTTACTACTCCCTTAACTGCCCCCAACACTTTGCAACCTTCATTCACTCTCTGACGTACATCTGCTTCCACTCCACCATTTGCTGCAACAACAGACCCCAAGTACTTAAACTGATCCACCTCCTCAAGTAACTCTCCATTCAACATGACATTCAACCTTGCACCACCTTCCCTTCTCGTACATCTCATAACCTTACTCTTACCCACATTAACTCTCAACTTCCTTCTCTCACACACCCTTCCAAATTCTGTCACTAGTCGGTCAAGCTTCTCTTCTGTGTCTGCTACCAGTACAGTATCATCCGCAAACAACAACTGATTTACCTCCCATTCATGATCATTCTCGTCTACCAGTTTTAATCCTCGTCCAAGCACTCGAGCATTCACCTCTCTCACCACTCCATCAACATACAAGTTAAACAACCACGGCGACATCACACATCCCTGTCTCAGCCCCACTCTCACCGGAAACCAATCGCTCACTTCATTTCCTATTCTAACACATGCTTTACTACCTTTGTAGAAACTTTTCACTGCTTGCAACAACCTTCCACCAACTCCATATAACCTCATCACACTACTAATAATGATAAACTATTCTCCCTTTAGTCTTCTTCTATCATACCACTAATAATGATAAACTATTCTCCCTTTAGTCTTCTTCTATCACACCACTAATAATGATACACATCTGCAGAATTTAAAATATTGTCTCCAATCTACAAGTCTATCAACAATACCTGGACTCCTGTTGTAAAATTGCATAGAAAAGCTAAAAATACCTTAAATTCACACTAGATATTCATCTCTACTACTGCTGTTATACATCTCAAGAAACTAATACTGTAACAGCAAATCAAGACAAAAAAAAGTTTTCAGCACAAAAAAAGAGCTATTTTCTCTTTACTATTATTTTTTTTCTACAACATAACAAAATCTTGAAACAAATCTCCTGTGGATGAAACAAAATATACAGAGTTATGCTATTATTTTATTGTTTTATTTTTACAAAGGACAAAAAATCTGAGGTTACCAAGGATTAAATTTAAATTTCTTCAAAATACAAATCCAACTTTCTCACTGAACTCTTCAATTTCTAGCTTCTGTTTAAAAAAAAAACCTGTATTGTATAAATATTTTCTGTTGTGCCATCAATCAATTCTTTCTTATGTAGACTATAATTGTTTTACAAAATTAAATTTTTTTTCCATGTTGCAGAAATGGACGGGAAATCCATGAATTACAACCTGAAGTTGATGACAAAATGATTATGTAATCCATCACAACAAAAATAGTGTATTTAAATACATTATTCACAACAGTGGAAAATTCAATTAGCACCATGCCTGCTTGACCACTTCAGTACGATCAGTAGTTTGTGGCTACAGTTTCATCACTTACTGCAGAGAAAACTTCAAGACAAATTTACTAATGGCAAAGTGACAGAGACCTGTGTACAGTATGTCTTGATTTATTTTTTTACTTTCTTCTCCATGAACATAACTTGTTATCCATTTAAAAAATTTATTAGCTTATTTTAAGTATGCTTCTCATCTAAAATAAATATAGCATTTTTTCAAACAATTTTTATTTTTCCAACTGCTGTATACAAACTAGAGTCCTTTAATAGGAACTGATTCTCATTGTAACTGGAAGGTGGCTGTTGCTGCCTGGTGGTGGAGAAGCCCGGCTATCCTGACAGGCCACCGAGCTCTTCCCTATAACCTTCAGCCTATGATTTGCGGAGGTAGGTGGAACTTAAAGGACTTGGGTTTGTTTAGTTATGAAAATACACAGTACCTAAAAAAATAAAAAATTTGTTCCTACACAAATACAAACCCTAGTCCCTTATTAGAAGACCTGTCTCTAGTAGGGAAGGTATATCCTATGACACTGGCTGGTTTACTTAACTGGGAAATGTCAGAGCACTTTAGTCCTGTATTAGAGCAAAAGATGTGACTTCAGTCAACCATCTAACAACTTTTGACATGAACATGTGGTAGCTGTTAGCCTAAGTTATGGAAAAATTTATATCAAGGGATATGATGTCCAAATGTCTATTCATTTATAATAAATGGGTTTGCATACATTTAGTCATCCTCCCACTCTGCTGGGAGGATGGGGAGAAACTTTAAAACATTACGGTTAAGAAAAATTGTTCGAATCCTGTGGCATGCCCACAGCAGCTGTGCCTTCCCATTCTCATTGGTGCAGTGAGCCATCAGGGCAGACTTCAGCAAACAATGGATTCTTTCTACTATGCCATTGGCTGTGGGGTTGTGTGCTGTTTAGTGACATTCCCATCATGCAGGATACGGAGGCCCACAGTTCTAACACGTACGCCGGGCCACGGTCGGTCGTGATGTCATTGGGCACCCCGAAACCGCTAATCCAGCTTGACAATAGGGCCTCTGCCATGGGGGTGGCCTTGGGCCCTCTACTGGAACGATCAACGATCATCAGGAGGGACCTTTGATGTCGATGTGGATATGACCGAACCATCGTCTTGGTTGAGAGAAGTCTCCAACGCAAGATTCCAGGTGCAGACTAATTTTGTTGGTCTGGCAAGCCATGCACGTCCTGGCCCACTTGTGTGCATCCGTCTTGATGCCATGTCAGACGAATTTCTCTTGTCATCAACTGTGTCGTGGTCCATGCTGATGGATGTGACAGTCATGTGGATGATATCAAACACTGGCTTCCTCTGGGACACGTGAAACCACGGACGAGGTTGCTGGTGTCGCAGAGGAGAGTCATGCTGCTTTGGTCCAGTGGAAAGTCTTCAGCTCCAGCGAGGCCGGCGTTGTGCGGTATGCTGACATTTCCAGGTCTGCAGCTTTTTCCCAGGTGAGGTCTGCATAGTTTACTCCCAGGTGGACAGAGAGTTGATCTCTATACGGGACAGAGCGTTGACCATGAGGTTCTAATTATCAGGGACGTAGTGGGTGGTACACCCAAAATTGGCGATGGCTGCCAGGTTCCGTTGCTGTCTCGCCGACCATGCGTTGTCCACCTTCGTAAAGGCAGCTGATAGTCCATTAGGATGGTGAAAGCGGTATCCTCCAAGAGATACCTGAAGTCGGCCTGGTAGACCGCCAGAAATTCCTAGTCAAACGTGTCACAGCAGGTTTCGGGTGGCTTAACCTTGCGGCTGAAGCAATCTGTTCATGATATGCTCCAGCACATCCCCGTAGGCGATGTCACTGGCGTTGGTGGCAAGTCTGAAGCGGGCCCCGGGGGCCTGGTAGTCCAGCGTGGCAGCATTGGCAAGGGAGGCCTTTGTCTGCTTGAATGCCTGCTGCTGTGGTGTTTTCCATCCCAATTTCTTCGCCCTTCCCTTCAGGACATCGTTCAAGGAGGAAATGACGTGGCTGACGTTCTGAACGAAACAACGGTAATAGTTCAATATGCCGATGAACTCCTGAAGGGCCTTGATTGTTGTATGCGTCGGGAAGGTCTTCACTACCTTTACCTTGGAGGTCATCGGACGAAGGCCCGTCGAGACCTCTTAGTCTTGGAAATCCACCTTCTCTGCATCAATCATGCACTTGTCAAATCAGACTACCAATTCATTCACCTGCAAGTGTTTTGGGACCCCCACCCCCTGGCATGTGGTCTATGTGTTCCTCCTGGGACTTGGAGAAAATCAAGAAGTCATCGACGTAACAGTAGCAGAACGACAGGTCTCCGAAGATGCTATCCATCAGGAGCTGGAAGGTCGCCCCATGTTTCTGAGGTCGAAGGTGAAGAAGGTGTGAGTGTACGTTCTGAAAGAGCAATGATGGCCGCCTTCGGGAAATCGTCCAGGTGGATGGGGGCCTGGAAGTATGACTTGAGGAAGTCCATCTTCGTGAAGATCCTTGCCATAGGAAGGGCACTGGTGAGGGCCAGCATGTTCGGTAAGGGGTAGTGGTCCGGCATCCTGATCAGGTTGAGGCGCCGTCAGGCTTCTTCACCATGTGGAGGGGAGAGGCCCACAGACTGTCTGCTTTCTTGCCGATCGCCATCAGTTCCAAGTCAAACGAAAGCATTCTTGGCATCTGGGAGCTTCAGGGGAGATAGCTGGCAAACCTTGGCATGTGTTTGTCGGGGGAGGGGCTGTAGTTGTAATGTGATGAAAGGCGGCATACTGATGGGGGGTGAGTGAGCATTTGGAGGGGCGACGGGAATGCCATGTTCCCTGTCAAGGAGGCATTTATGGGCGACGTCCATCAGCAGTTCGTGGTGGGCCAGGAAAGTCACTCCCAGCCAAGGACATCAGATGCCAGCGATGACGAAGGGCCAGGTGTAGGAGTATCCCATGATAGATATATCTAGGGCCCTGGTCCCATAGCGGTGGATGGGGCTAAAGTGGCCGCCCGGTGTCTACCATCATCCCTAGCCCGATACGGTGTCAAGGAGGTAGAACCCCACTTGCTGGGATTCCATGATGTTAGCGGCCATGGTCGATGATGGGGTTGGCCGCCGTCCTAGTTTTTCTTTTTTTTTTTTTGAAAACTTGCAGAGAGGCCTGCATCTCTTGGCTTCCTTCCCCAACATATGGCGATAGTAACACCAGACCAGGTTAGGCTTCTTCCATTGTGGCGGTCTCCTCCAATGCACGGCGTTGATTTCTTGCCCATCCATCTGCTTCGCTGGATTCCTCTTCAACTATGTTGATAAGTGTTGGTGACACGGCGTACCTGGCAGCCTTGTGAAGTTTGTGAGCCTTGTACACCAGGTCGTCCATTGGCAGTGTCCGCATCGATAAGCAGGGCTCTCACGTCTTGGTGTAGGCGTTGCTGGGACAAGCTGACCTAATGTTGTCCATTCGCATAAACTTCTGGGAGTATCAGAAGACTCGACTAGTTCATTCCAGGCGTCCACGGGTGAGTTGTCCCCCAGGGCTTGGCTAATCAGATAGAGAACTTGCTGTGCCCCAACAAAAACAGAAAAGGTGTATCAGTCAATAAGCTTCTTTTGGAGGTGGTCGTAATGCACTTGTCCTGACTGTGTATCCAGCCAGGGGGAGATTTGGTTGAAAACATCCTCTGGTAAGGATACCTGAACAATGTCAGCTTTTGCTCTCCTGTCCATCATCTGTGCCACCCTGAAGAGGACATCCGCCCGAAGGAACCATGAGGCCGTATTTTGCTGCGACAATGGCGGCATCCTCGTCTTCGCCGAATACCCTTCCTTCCTCAGGAGACGCTCGATAACCTCCACGAGTGAAGGCAGAGCGACCGAGGGTTTTCGTGGAACCTTTGAAAGTGCGGTTGCCGGAGAAGGTCTGGTCTGTCCGGAAGGGGCCAAGGTGGAAGGCGCGTCAGTTCCTTTAGATCCGCGAACCACTCTCTCCGGCCACCAGGGCGCTACCAAAGTCATCCACAGGTTGTCCGCTCGCCTCACCCTATTGAGGACTTGCCTGAGCATTCCGAAGGGAGGGAAAGCGTAAACGTCGAGGTTGTCCCAAGGGTGTTGGAAAGCGTCCTCGAACGCCGCCCCGGATCTGGCACAGGAGAACAAATCACGGGGAGCTGTGCGTTCAGTCTTGTGGCGAAGAGGTCTATCACTGGCGATCCCCACTTCTGGATGAGAGTCTTGGCCACTTCTGGGTGCAAGGACCACTCAGACCCTACAACTTGACCCATTCTGCTGAGGCCGTCGGCCAGGACGTTTCTCTTCACTGGGATGAATCTGGCCGAGATCTTGATCTGCTCCATTTCGGCCCCTTCCAGAAACTCCGTGAGGTCGCACAGCTCCTTCGATTTCAGTCCTCCTTGCTTCTTTATGTACGGTGGTTGTCGCATATCAGTGCCACGGTGTTTCCCCGGAGCCGCTGAACAAACTCTAGGCACGCTCTTCGCACTGCCATCCTTTCCAGTACGTTTATGTGCAGGTTCTTCTCTTCGGCTACCCATCTTCCTCTTGCTGTGCTGTCGAGGAGATGAACACCCCAACCCTCCTTGGATGCGTCCGTGAACAGGAGCATCTCCGGAGGGTCGGCTGCGAAGGGCATCCCCTTGAGGGTGTTCGATCTGTCGTGCCACCACTCTAGGACCTCCTTCGTCTCCGGGGACATCGGGACCACCTTGTGCAGGGAGTCTCTCTGGTTCCAGCTCTCCTTCAGGTTCCATTGTACTCCCCTGAGTTTGAGTCTGTGGGACTAGCTTCTCTAACGACACGTGGTGGCCTATCAGTCTCTGCCAGTCCCTGGCTCTCCTGGGCTGATCCGACAGGTAGGGCCGTAGGATCTGGTCCAAGTTGTCCAGTCTCTCCGCGGAAGGGAAGGCTCTCGCAAACCGGGAGTCCAGGACCATCCCGAGGTAGGTCATCCTGGTGGAGGGTTTCAGTTGGGACTTCTCCAGGTTGATGGTGATACCTAGGACGTTGTAGAACTGCAGGAGCTTCGCGCCTTGCTCCCTCAGTACTTCCCGAGGCTGAAAGCAACAACCAGTCGTCCAGGTACCGAATCAGGCGGATACCCTGTTCGTGTGCCCAGGCTGAGACTGTTGCGAAGACCCTCGTGAAGACCTGAGGGGCTGTGGACAGACCGAAGCAGAGGGTCTTGAACTGCAACGTTTGGGTATCCCACTTTACCCTTAGGTACTTCCTGCTGGAGCGGTGAACAGGCATTTGGAAGTATGCGTCCTTGAGGTCTATGGACATCTTGAAGTCTCCCTCCCTCAAGGCCGCTAGGACCGACTTTGGAGTGTCCATCCTGAAGTCGGTCTTGCACACGAATCTGTTGAGGGCTGAGAGGTCTATGACTGGTCTCCAGCCCCTGTCGCTTTCTCCACCAGGAAGAGTCTGCTGTAGAACCCTGGACCCTGGTTCTTGACTGGTTCTATTGCCCCTTTCACCAACATCGCAGAGACCTCTTCTTGTAGGGCCGTCCTCCTCAAGGGGTCTTTCGGCGCCAGCCATTCCGCCTGCAGATCTGGTATCAGGAAGGGCAACCTGTACCCTTCTTTCAGAACTGTTACGGTCCACGGATCTGATCCGTGGTCTCGCCATGCTTGCCAAGAATGTTTGAGGCATCCCCCCACCTGAGGCTTTGGCAGGAGTAGGGGGCCTCTCTCCCTATCTCCTTCGAGAGGCGCGGCCTGAACGACCTCTTCTGGCGGCTGAATAGGAAGGCCTGAAGGCTGACTGCGCAGCCGGCGTTCCTCTACGGGAGGGCTGCGAAGGTTGCTGCCAAGATGATGTAGGGGCGTCTCTCCTGGGCTGGCTAGGTGAGGCGCGAGGAGGGAGAGAGACGTCGGAGGGTGTCCTATGGGCAGGTCTTCTCGCTGGAGGGGGTCTGGGTTCTCCCCCATCCTTTAGCTTCCTAACCCTCTCCAGCGTCTCCTCCACCGCCTTGAGGGGGAACACTGAGTCGTCCCACAGTGGAAGGCTCCTCAGGGACCTCGCTTCTCTGTCAGGGAGCCTCCTTACTAGTTTGCTGAGCACAGTGTCACTCTTCCGCAGTATCCAGTTGGCGGCCTGCGCGATGGATTGGTGGGAGAGGAACTTCAGGGCCTTACCTCCCGAGCTAATCGGCTCCTTCAACAAGGCCTGATTCTCCGGGATTGCGAGGTCGTGTGCGAGGATTGGAACCCCACCAGCGTGGAGGCCCACCAATCCAGCCACGATGACACGTGCACTAGGTCTTTAGCCAGCTCCTCCATCATGGAAGTTTCCGCAGGGGAGAAACAAACCGGGACCATGGTAGCCCTCTCCTCTGCCGCTCTTTGTCCCAGGATGGCGACTGCTGGCTCCACCGAACCGGAGCCCGCGCGGTGTCCTTCGGGAAGGTAGAACCGGCTCTGTGTCTTCAGGTCCTGGAGAAGTCTAGAGGCGCTCTGGTTCTTGGGAGCTTCCGCGTGGTTGGCCACGATCTTGTCAACGTGCGCCATACCCAGCCTAACATCCTTAGCCAGAGGGAGGGCTAGTGAGGGCCTCTGTTGCACAGGCGCATCCACCAGCCTGCTGAGGCTCGAGAGCCCGACTTCGTCAGTAGAGGGCTCAGGTTCGTCCAGCCTGTGGTGACGCCTAATGAGGCCTATCACCCTCCTGTAGGCCGAAACTTCCGCTCCGTCCTCTACATTCTCCGACGGGCGCTCCAGTGCTCGCGACGGAGGACCTCCGACGGGGGAAGCCGCACGGGGAGGAGGCATCTTCCTGGAGTGGTCCATCTCCTCGTCTCAGGGAGTAGGACGGGCATCGCCGCTGGGACGGAGACCTCCGTCCTGGATTTTTCTCTTCTTCCGGCGGAACAGGGGTCTGCGGGCTTGCCCGTCGAGGAAAAGGAGTCTCTCTCGTTCCGGACGATGCGTTGTAAATTTGGAGCCCGGGACGCAGCTGCCAGACCGAGGGGGTGACTCTCTCCGGTCGGAACCTTCGCGGACTTATGCCTGTCCCTTGGGGCTTGAAGAGACGACTCCCTCCGTCGATCATACCTGCTGCTGGAGACAAATCTTACTGGTGAGCGGGACCTAGGGATCCATCCCGAAGTGCTCGGGACTGCTGAAGCCTCCAGGAGTTGGCTACGGGGAATGGCGACCCCCACCCATTCTTCCTCCGGCGAGTCGCTTCTCCTATACTTCCTCCTGGGGGATCTCAAGCGCCTACTCACACTCACGTGGCGGGATCTGGAACGGGAACGAGATCGCCTCCTGCAGGATCTATCTCGCCATCTCCTATGGTCCCTCGGGACTCCATCTTCCGATGGGTAGGAGTAGGCCTCGACCGAGGAGCCCGAAGACCTGTAGGACCTCGCTGAAGGGCCTGAGTCGCGCCTCGTTGCTGGTGGGTCCACATGGTGTTCAGTCGGCGACGAAGACTCCAGGAAGACGGACGGGAATGTAGCTGGAGGGGAGTGGGGGAGCTCCTCGCTGGGGAACCAGGTCTCAAACTCCTACTCCATCCTCAGGGGCGATCTGAAGGGCGTCTTCGGAGGCGCCCACGCGAGGGGGTCTGACAGCGGCGAGTCCTCCTTCTCGGTGGCACCCTCGGCTGCTGACGCACCTGAAAAACCTGCCCAAGAGGCGGGAGAAGAGGCTGCAGCAGTTTTACCCCACATAGGATCGTCCGACGAGACGGGACCTGCTTTCACCAGGGCTCCGTCCCCCGAACACACTCCCATCCTTCCCTCAGGACCCCCACTTGCCTGGATCGAAGACACAATCCCACGGTCAGGTAAATCAGTCTCCTGGGGAAGGGCCACAGGCCTCTTCCCCGCAACAGACTTACCTCGACCCCTACACTGGTTAGGGGAAGACGGCAGAGAGAGACTGTCCGACGAAACGCCGGGTGAAGCGAGAGGCGAAGAGACGCGGGGTTTCCTAGGTGAACGTCTAGAAGTCTTCTTCTTCTTGGTTCCGTAGCGCACCCACTGCACCTTGTTCCAGGACTCGCACTCCGGACACGTGGCTGTAGGGGAACACACACTGCCCCTACACGAAGAACACAAGGAGTGCGGGACCACGTGGGAATCGCGTGAGACACAAAGGGTCGCACTGGGTAAGAGAGAGGGTCGGGATGTTATCCGCGACCAGAAACTTACTGGAGATCGAGACCTGAGCAAGCATGCTCTCTGACCCCGGGTCGTCTCTGGGCGCATATCACTCCGCCAGAGGTTACCGCGCATAGAAAACGGGAGTAGGGTAAACTACACAAAATTCTGGTCGGTTGGGAGGAGATCCCAGATACTACTAAGAAAGTAGTTCGAGGTAAGTACTCCGTGTTGGAACAAACATGGATTTGGAGGGTTGAAATCAGAGATGATGAGGTCTTTACAGTTCCCACGGAGGGAGAAACCTCAAGGGTTCCTCTTAACAGGAGCCATAACACTGGGGCACACTGTCGTAGGGGGGAGGGGAAGACACACTCACAAGGGCCCGTGATTCTGCAACAAGTGAGGTCGAAGACACGACCACTGACGCTGTGGGTGTAGGAAGGTGTCCGAGAACCACTGGCACTAGGGTAGGGGCAACAGGCACAGGGGTGGAAATCACTGGAACTGGATCAGGGTAACATGGGTAATACACTTTTGTTACCTAATCTTTCCCTTTATCGGCCGCTGTGGCCACGGCTCCCAGCTCTGCATCTTACATGCCAGGGTGGGGCTACCTTCCAGCCTTGCCCTTAGGTTTTTCAAGGTGAGAACCACTGGACTCCCTGACACTTGAGGAACCACCATGCCCTTTACCACGGGCTCACCTGGGACACTTGAGTGTTTATAAATGCACTTGGGTTACCTGGGGAACTAACCCTACCAACCCCCTCAACAAGGTCAAGGAGGACCTACCTTAAAGACAGAAGCAATACCATAGATCAAACTTTAATCTGTAGCCTGCACAGTCAAAGTCGTGGTCTCTCCAACCTCCGAAGGGGAGTGACAAATGCCAGGGGATCCCCACGCACCAGCAATACCTGAAATTCAGCCAATTTAGATCAGAGTCGTTCTGATACCTGCATCGTACTCTACGCGGACCAATCCAGTGGCATATGCACAGGCTCAATAATGGCAACAACAGCCCCTAAGGAGACAGAAGTGACAAGAAACTTCCATGGAGTCTTCTTGGGCTTGATCAGTCCAACCCTGACAAACACTTAGCACCTTTCCTCCTATTCAGGGCGTACGCCTGCCACTGCACCGGAGGCCACAACCTATAATCAGGACAAGGATGGTTGCAAACAGTCATGGGCCACTACAAGAGGCACAGGAGTGAGGATCAAGTTTGTTTATCCATAAACCGGTTGCAGTATCCTCCCTTCCCTGCCAAACACGAACTTCTTGCTTCCACTACATCACAAATGGCAATTCACTTCTTGTAAGTGGCAACAGAAATTAGACAGTTTACTTTCGATGAGCTGTCTGCACATCTATACACAACAGCAGCTGAAAACAAAAGTTAAAAAGTTAGGCTTCTCTTCTCAGTGTAAAGGATGAGGCACCACTCCCTCCCTAACCAGTTGGATAACTGCTCGTTATCCAACTTTAACAACCAATTTCAGATCAGATGAACGATATCCTAATTTCAAGGAGGGTTTGCATGGCATGAAAGAACAATTCTACGTACAAACACAAAAAAATATCTGTGCTAAGCATTCAGTTACAAACATTTGGATGCTTTGAAAAGTTGTGGCAGATGAAAGATTCATTAGCTATTTAAAAAATTGAAGTTACTCATATTTTCACAAATAAAATGCCAAATTGATCAAGTCTCTATTACTATACTGTGTAACATTTATTTATCCATTGAACAAGACAATACTTCCAACATGCATAGCATACCTTCCAAATTGAATTGCAAAATATGCTTAGGCCTACTTCTTTTATGCCAAAATTCCAACAATAAAAAGTGCCATATGTACTGTGTATATTTTGTAATATCAGCCTTAATGTATATTTGTATCTTCCTCATCATTTATGAATAATTTTTAATTGTCTGGTCACTGATATCAAGTTTTGGTACAATGATAGTACTTCATGTACTTAGAGGAAAAATTGCAATAGATATTCTGATACAATAGAAGATATCATTAATTTTCAAAACTTTTCAGCTAATGTTTTGCATTTAAATGCTACATGGCATGTCTTTTATAAAATCTTTTTTTATCATTAATACAAAAAATACAATACAGAAATAAAAAAATACTTTCAATTCTAAATTTCAGTAAGTACTGTACATTTATATTACTGAACAGGTTAGCAAGAATACTCAAGAGATAAAATTAATAAATTATTTGCATGCAGTTTGAATATTATTTTCCTGTGTACAGTATACTAAAGGTCCTCTGCCTATAATTTTTTTTTTCACTTATGATGGTATAATGGTGATACTCACTTGATATGAAATTTCAATTTGTCCCATAATTTGCAATTATTGACGTTATATTTAACTAATTCTTGGTAATGGCAGCAACTCACAGCAACAACCCTACCAACCTTTCAATCTTAATAATTAAACAAAATAGCGTAAACACACAAATGCTGAAATACAGAAATACTGTTAGTTGGTACAGTACATTCACATTTGATCATATCTACTAAACCATGTGACTCACCTACTTCTGTTTAAAAGAAAAAATTACACTGGAAACATGGCTCAAGAACTTGCAAGCGGCAAATCAGTAATATCTTGTATGCACTCTAGTATTTGATGATCTCAACAATCTTACAGAATATGAAGCAAATCACTGATGTATTGAAATAGTCTACACCCAAGAATGAGCTGGGCCTGATATGTGCAGATGTCACTTAAATTTCTGGATAAATATAGGAAAAGTAGTCTTTTTAATACGTTTAAATATACAAAGACTTACAAATCCCGCGTTGCCATAGCCTCGAAACCTTATCATTTATATAGGATAAAGTTTAGCAGGGAGCAGCCAGAACTCTTGAAGAAACACTAGGTAGAATAATTACTAAAAATCTTTAGACAAAAAAAAAAAAGGATTGATGAAATGAGTTTCTTTTCAGAAGTGTACTGCATTCTTTAAAGCACCACCTATTTTAAGAGGCAAAGGCAATGCTAGTAATCAGGGTATACTGCTATGAAATGGAGGTGTTATAAAGGTAAACTGATACTAATGAGGAGCTGACTGAGCTGCTGGAAAAGCAGGTAAAATATACATGCTGGAAAAAACAGAAGTAATATCCAAAAGATTAAACTCCCAGAAATGAGGCTGGGTGAGGTGTCGGCTACTATTAAATAGTCGTAATCAGATATACGAACAATTTATGTCTGAAATTACAAGGTAGATTTCGGATTTTCTTGTTTGCAATAAGAAAATTTACAGTAAAAATAAATCAAAATGTAAGTTTTGTTCTAATTAAATTTTTCTCCAAAGCAGTTAAAGAATCATTCACTTTACATTGCACCTCAACACTTAAGATTCTTATCAACAAGTGATCAATTATAAAATTGCACATCTTTCAGTGTTGTTGTTCATTGGTGAGAAGCAGTGATGTTGAGGTATACAATGAGTGACGTTTGATACAAAATGACTGATTGAAAATATTATTTTTGACTTTTAGACATATACTGTACTACAGTATACCTCAAATGTAATTCATCGGTTGAAAAAATGGAGTGTAACCTTCATCTAATTATTTCCAGTTATTTTTCCAATATTGAATAATGATGACTGAAGAACTTTCTGAAAGAGTTTAAATAATTTTTATATTTATTCTGGGAACCGGCCCAGATAGTATTTTGTGGATATTTATTTCTCTGGTCCTCGTCTTACGTAATACACAGCCATCATTAACTTTTTTGAGTTGTATTTTCCATCAATGGGGTTAAACATAGTTGACTTGATACATAGTATTCTATATAATTTTACATATACATGTGCAGTACACTAAAATTAGTATAAAATATGAGGTTATAGTACTGTATACAGCAATTTAGTTCAAGTTAGATTTCTATGTCAAAGTCTAGTAAGGAGCTTAAAAAAATTCAAATTACTCATCACTAAGCAAAATTCTCTGAAGATTTTGCATTATACTGTACCCTAAAATGGTGAAACCCCAACATTACTTGACCCTTATAGTATTGCTTCTAATGCACAGTAGAGCCTTGCAATTATGGACTAATAAGGGGAAGGGCTATCCGATATTGCCAACTGCATTAAATCAAACAAAATAATGCCAAATTGTATATAGGAGTACTATATATGCCCAGCACCTGGGATGATATCAAAACAAGTAGCTGAGATTACCACGCATTTGTTTTATTCCTTTGTATAACATAATTAAGGAATACTGTATAAATTTCAGTAAATGAAACTCCAGAAAACACTACCAGGCAATTCGAGAACCACTGCTGCTACTGTATTTTCCCTACATTTTAAATCAAACAAAATTTTTAAAAAATCATAAACGAGACTACTAATTTGTAAATGAATATGTAAATACTGTACCATAATTTCCATATATAATACGACCTTTAGATAGGACAAGGTCAAAATTTATGGCAAATTTTAATATGTTAATCTCATCTGTAGTATAAGATGACTGCTAAATTACCAAACCATCTTATATATAAGCTAGGTTTTGTTCATGTAAAGAGGATGATATTGCAAATGTTTTACTTAATGTATCCTTAGAAATTCAAAATAAATGAAATGAAGTCTTCTATATCATGTTTTTCCTACATACTACATCAAAAGGGAAACCATTGTTTTGTTTGTTTCATCACCAATCACAGTGAGTGAACAAATTCATTTACATATCCATTTGATAATTAATGATACTAATATCTTTTAGTAAACTTTGGTATTCTATAACAAATATTACTGAAAAAGCATATTTGTCCATCTGTTCGTTTTGATTGGCAATGAAATGTAAACAAAAAAATAGTTTCTCTTTAAGGCATTGTAATTATGAAAAACTTGATACACAGTAGAATAAGCTTTACTTTGTTTATTTTTAATTCTAAAGCTACAATGAGTAAAACATCTGTAATAAGCATCTCTTCATATATTAAAAATACTATGAGTTATTTATGTGCTTAGTACATATCCTCGATAGTGGTAGCTTGAGATCACATGATGACAAAAGGAGCTGACAATTGCTTACACTTTCTTAGATGTGCTTGCATAGAAAAAAAAAGTTGGTTTCACAGATACTGTACATAACTATTCTTATAATGTGTTATTTATCATGATGATATGCAAATAATAAATAAGGTCAAATTGGTTTTAATACTCTTTTATAAATAAATATAAGTATGTCGGAACTACAGGATGTACTGATTTCGGCGCAATTTACCATGCTACCCGGACATGACTCTAGTTATCTGGATTTGGTACGTTATATCCGAAATCTGTTATGGAGTCCATTAATGCGAGGTTCTACTGTTCTTCAAAACTATATCTATTGACATGTGCCATATCTATTGATATGTGTTAGTACTAAGATAACGAAAAGTTAGCAATGAACTTATGAGCTCTGCTTATTTGGTTGTTCACACTCTTCAGTGCTGTCCCACCATCTGCTTGATATTGCTCAACACTGTGTTCAAAGTTCCAGACAGACGATATATCTTCCGTGAAGAGGGGGCTGTAAAGACAGAGACTTAAAAATGAAATCAAATCCCGTATGCAATTCATAAGCAGCTCATTCTAATCCATGTCAAATAGTACAAGATTAAGGTTTTCAAGCTGTGAATCTAAAAATATATCAAACTAATTGTTATATCTCCCATCCAATAGATTTAAAAATAAAAGAAAAGCATATTTACCTTATCTTTACAAGTTCACTGAGAGGGAGAGAAGAGAACGAACAGTGGAGATCTTCAGAAAGTTTAACTACTTCTCCAGCTTTCTCATGGGCTGACCGAAAAGGCATCTGAAGAAATTATCTCAAATTACTTAATCTTCAAAATAACATTTATGCCAAAGTAAGCCAATGAAGGAAATAAAAAAAAAAAAACTTATGAACAAAATTATTTATGAATCAGGACCTTATGACCTTGAGGTTCAGGCTAGGAGGCAATTCGGCAACATGGTGTTGCATCACAAAGTAAAAGCTAAGATTGGACACGAAGGGTAAGGAAGTAAAGGAAAAGACAGTGGTGAAGTAAAAGATACGAGGTAGGACACCAAGGACACCAAGGGAAAGGAGATAAGGGAGAAGATATTTATGAAATAAAAACTACAAGGTTGGACACCAAGGGAAAGGAGGTAAAGGAAAAGATGATCATGAAGTAAAAGCTACAAGGTTGGACACCTCAGGAAAGGAGGTAAAAGAGAAGACAATCCTGAAATAAAAGCTACATGCTTGAACACCAAGAGTTAGGAAGTAAAGGAGAAGACAATCATGAAGTAAATGCTAAGAGGTTGGACACCAAAGGAAAGGAGGTAAAGGAGAAGACAATCATGATGTAAAAGCTATGAGGTTGGACACCAAAGGAAAGGAGGTAAAGGAGAAGACAATCATGATGTAAAAGCTACAAGGTTGGACACCTCAGGAAAGGAGGTAAAAGAGAAGACAATCCTGAAATAAAAGCTACATGCTTGAACACCAAGAGTTAGGAAGTAAAGGAGAAGACAATCATGAAGTAAATGCTAAGAGGTTGGACACCAAAGGAAAGGAGGTAAAGGAGAGGACAATCATGATGTAAAAGCTATGAGGTTGGACACCAAAGGAAAGGAGGTAAAGGAGAAGACAATCATGATGTAAAAGCTACAAGGTTGGACACCTCAGGAAAGGAGGTAAAAGAGAAGACAATCCTGAAATAAAAGCTACATGCTTGAACACCAAGAGTTAGGAAGTAAAGGAGAAGACAATCATGAAGTAAATGCTAAGAGGTTGGACACCAAGGAAAAGAAGGTAAAGGAGAAGACAATCATGATGTAAAAGCTATGAGGTTGGACACCAAAGGAAAGGAGGTAAAGGGAAGACAATCATGAAATTAAAGCTACAAGGTTGAACACCAAGGGAAAGGCAGTAAAGGAGAAGACGATCATGAAGTACAAGCTACAAGGATGGACACCAAGGGAAAGGAGGTAAAGGAGAAGACAATCATGAAATAAAGCGATACAGTTGGACACCAAGAAAAAGGAGGTAGAGGAGAAAACAATTATGACGTAAAAGCTACAAGGTTTGACACAAAGATATAGGAGGTAAAGAAGACAATCATGCAATAAAAAAAAAAGCTACAAGGCTAGACATGAAGAGAAAAGAGGGAAAGGAGAAAATCATGAAATAAAAGCTATATGGTTGGACACCAAGGGAAAGGAGGTAAAGGAGAAGAGAATCATGAAGTAAACGCTACAAGATTGGACGCCAAAGGAAAGGAGGTAAAGGAGAAGACATTCATATAGTAAATTCTATGAGGTTGGACAGCAAGGAAAAGGAGGTAAAGGAGAAGAAAAAACAATAGGTGCAGCCGTTGGACTGAAGAGATAACCAAATACCCTATCAAAAAATATAGTGCGCCGATAGCACTACAACCCTGGAGAGTAAAGCTTTAGAAGGCTTTTCACACTTTTCATCTTTATCCTCTAAGGGGTACTAGTTAAAAATTTACTCTAACATAAAACTGTCATCAATACAAAATTTTTTAAGTACAAACCAAAAACATGTACCCATTTCTTGACCTGAAACATTCCTAGACAAAGAAAAACTTTAGAAAAATAGTGGATGCATAACTGTGGATAGATTCTTAAATTCTCAAATGTGAATTACGTCATTACTTATGAACTGGATAACTAATTTAACTAAACCATTTCCAGTGCCAGGTTAACCTTTCATAACACAAATTCTATTAGTCAATTCATCATCCCCCTTCATTACTCACAATTCACAGGAAATTTGCCAAGGACTATTCGGCTGCTCACTTTTTATCACCCACCACCACTTTTTATTATCCTCCATTTTGCATTTTTTTGTGTGCGTAGGTGAAAGCAGTTTTGCCGATATGACCAATTATTTCTCAGTAGTTAGTAAGAAAATAAAGTGAGTACTAGCTTTTCCTCTTTGTGCAAGAATTACCTAGTTTTCTTAATTTAGGAGTAGAATTGATATGAGCTTTCTTTTAATGACATGCCGGAGGCCTTTCTGTGAAAGGTATAGTTGATATTTAGTATAGTTAGCCATGTTCATATTCACAGCTTGTTCGGATACCATACCTCCTGCTCCTATATGCATGGGCCCAAGAAGCAGTCAAGAAAGTATGTTGGGAGGAGGTAATGAAATTGGAAAAAAAAATTGCCTCTTTCTGTCCTTCCTTCACCTGATAACCTTTGGTCTAGGATCGGGTGATGAAAGAGAATAAAGTCACCCTATGTCTTCAAGATACTTCTAGGTTTCATTTGCACGAATAAAACCACCCATTTCATCTGATGTCATACAGTATATGACAGTCAGAATGGTCTCCTGGTCAGAAAAGGTTTTGGAAATGTTTACAAAAGTAGAGTACTGTTTGATAGGAAATGCATAGGACACTTAATTCATTTCAACCTCACCACATAAAATGGCAAACTAAGAAGTTTGCTATTATTATTACTACCCAAACTACACTCCTAGTTAGAAAAGCAGAATGCTACATGCCTATGGGCTCCATCAGAGAAAGCAGACCAATGAGGAAAGGAAATAACAAATAAACTATATATGAAAAGTAATTAATGAAAAGTATTTCAAAATCAGTTATAACTTTAAAATAGATCTGGTGTATGTAAAATATGAAGAAAGAAATGTCTACAATTTCAACAGACAAGAACTTGCAATATGTTGAATTTCTGGAGTTCCATCGATTCATATCGGCCTGATTAGGAAGATCATTCCGCAATCTAGTCACAGCTGAAATAAAACCTCTAGAATACTGTGTAGTACTGAGCCTTATGACAGAGAAAGCATGAATATTAGAATTAACAGCATATCTAGTACTAAATACAGGGTGGTACAGTTTGGGAAGATCTGATTGCAAACGATGGTCAGACTTATAAAAAATCTAATGCAGCATGCATACAGAAGTAACTGAACGACCGTACTAGAGATTAATATCCAGATCAGTAATAAGGAATTTAAGACTAAAAGTTTTTGACCGACATATTAAGATGAGAGTTACGGCTGATGACCAGACAGGAGAACAATACACAAAACAATGTAGAATGAAAGAATTAATACATTTCCTCAAGATAGACTGATCACCAAAAATCTTAGAAGTTTCTTAATATCTCAATTTGTTTCCAAATGTAAATTTGCAATCAAGAATTAAACCAAGAATTTTAAATTTGTATATAGTTAGAGACATTGTCAATGCAAAGATCTGGATGTTGAGAAGCCAATGTCCTTGACCTACTTACAATAATATTTTGAGTTCTGTTAGGATTCAAACTTTATGCCCCATGCACTAATTAGAATTAGTGCATGGGGCATAAAGTTTGAATCCTAACAGAATCTCTATTAAGGGATTCAGACACCATAGGTCTACATTCAGGAGATGGAGTTGATGCAAAGAGAGTAGCATCATCTGCATTTGCAAAGAACTTGTTTTCTAGGCCAAAATCCCCGATCATACATTTATAGTATGAAAAGCAATGGGTCAAGAACACTACCCTGACGAACACCAGACATTACATTACTACTGTTACTATGGTGCCCATCAACTACTACTCTTTGCATTCTACCATCTAAAAATACAATAATAATACTAAGAAAAGACCTGACTACTTCAATCTGTTAATTTTCAAAACAAGAGCCTCCTGATTAAAGCGTTAAAGGCCGCAACAATATCAAGGCCCATCGTACAAACTTCCCGACAACAATCAATGGATTTCTGTACATTATTGGAAAATTGCTTCATATGCTCCAAAGTATTTTCAAAACCCAAGCGTGTTTTAATTTAATGGGACCGAAAGGCTAAGCTAGTTAGTTAACCTTCAAGAAAACGTGAAAACATTACTCTGCTTACGGTCAAACACATCTGCCAAAATGGTTAACTTTTCTTTGGACAACGAGGGACAGTCATCTGGTTTAAGCAAAGGAGAAACTGAGAAGTCTACACCAGAGAATGTAGATTTGACGGTAGCCCCCCCATTTATGTTCCTGCATTGTACCAGAAAAGGTTTCTTTTATGGTCAAGTTGTATTCCTTTTCAGTTGAAGCATAAACTCTCTGACCAACAGCTCTTTGTCGAGTATACAGTAGTTATTCCAATTCAAAACTGATCCATTACTATTCCTATGATGATAAGCCTCCCGTTTCTCCAAATAAGCTTGTCTACAATCCTCATAGCAGGTATGGCATAGACTTTAATGACCTGCTTACCCTAAATGATTTAAAAAATGAAAAGGTAAACAAATGTCCCCTATTGCTTTTCACCGTAACACAAATATGTACCTTGAAATAACCCTATTAAGATTATTACTGATAAATGGTTTAAAACTACCACTACTAACATTAACTCTCATAGGGGTACCCCAAAAGGTTTAAGGTATAATAAAATTGAGTTTCCCTTACCCCTTTCTTCACAAGGTAGTAGGCAACATCGGTTGAGAGCATCTCTTCAGATAAGGCTCTGCGACAAGCACTTGCATCCACCTGTAAAAATGTTATTTTTATTAATAAAATAAATTTTTGAATATACTTACCCGGTGATCATATAGCTGCAACTCTGTTGCTCGACAGAAAAACCTACGGTCAAAATACGCCAGCGATCGCTATGCAGGTGGGGGTGTACATCAACAGCGCCATCTGTCGAGCAGGTACTTAGTACTCCAAGTAAACAAAGAACCAATTTTCTCCTCGGTCCACTGGGTCTCTATTGGGGAGGAAGGGAGGGTCCTTTAGTATATGATCACCGGGTAAGTATATTAAAAAATTTATTTTATTAATAAAAATAACATTTTTCAATATTAAACTTAGCCGGTGATCATATAACTGATTCACACCCAGGGGGGTGGGTAGAGACCAGCATTACATGTTTACATTATTATGAGCTAAGTATTTTGTATTTCATTTTAGCAGTTATTCAAAATAACAAACATAAAATAAATAAGTACCTGGTAAGGAAGTCGACTTGAACAATTACTCTGCCTTTTTAAGTACGTCTTCCTTACGGAGCCTCGCGATCCTCTTAGGATGCTGAGCGACCCCTAGGATCTGAAGTATCAAGGGTTGCAACCCATACAACAGGACCTCATCAAAACCTCTAATCTAGGCGCTTCTCAAGAAATGACTTTGACCACCCGCCAAATCAAGTAGGATGCGAAAGGCTTCTTAGCCTTCCGGACAACCCAAAAACAATAATAAAACATTTCAAGAGAAAGATTAAAAAAGTTATGGAATTAGGGAATTGTAGTGGTTGAGCCCTCACCCACTACTGCACTCGTTGCTACGAATGGTCCCAGAGTGTAGCAGTTCTCGTAAAGAGACTGGACATTCTTAAGATAAAAAGACGCGAACACTGATTTGCTTTTCCAATAGGTTGCGTCGATTATACTTTGCAGAGATCTATTTTGTTTAAAGGCCACGGAAGTTGCGACAGCTCTAACTTCGTGTGTCCTTACCTTCAGCAAAGCTTGGTCTTCCTCATTCAGATGGAAATGAGCTTCTCGTATTAACAGTCTGATAAAATAGGATAAAGCATTCTTTGACATATGCAAAGATGGATTCTTAACTGAACACCATAAAGCTTCAGACGGGCCTCGTAAAGGTTTTTAAATAGAACTTAAGAGTTCTTACAGGACATAAGACTCTTTCTAGTTCATTTCCAACCATACGATAAGTTTGGAATATCGAACGATATTGGTCAAGGCCGAGAAGGCAGCTCGTGTTTGGCTAGAAAACCAAGTTGTAGAACATGTAGCCGTTTCGGATGAGAATCCGATGTTCTTGCTGAAGGCATGAATCTCACTGACTCTTTTAGCTGTGGCTAAGCATATCAGGAAAAGAGTCTTAAAGGTGAGATCTTTCAGGGAGGCTGATTGTAGCGGTTCGAACCTGTCTGACATAAGGAATCTTAGTACCACGTCTAAATTCCAACCAGGTGTAACCAAACGACGCTCCTTCGTGGTCTCAAAAGACTTAAGGAGGTCCTGTAGATCTTTATTGTTGGAAAGATCTAAGCCTCTGTGACGGAAGACTGATGCCAACATGCTTCTGTAACCCTTGATAGTGGGAGCTGAAAGAGATCGTTCTTTCCTCAGATATAAGAGAAAGTCAGCTATTTGAGTTACAGAGGTACTGGTCGAGGATACGGATACTGACTTGCACCAGTTTCGGAAGATTTCCCACTTCGATTGGTAGACTCTAAGGGTGGATGTTCTCCTTGCTCTAGCAATCGCTCTGGCTGCCTCCTTCGAAAAGCCTCTAGCTCTCGAGAGTCTTTCGATAGTCTGAAGGCAGTCAGACGAAGAGCGTGGAGGCCTTGGTGTACCTTCTTTACGCGTTGCTGACGTAGAAGGTCCACCCTTAGGGGAAGTGTTCTGGGAACGTCTACTAGCCATCGAAGTACCTCGGTGAGCCATTCTCTCGCGGGCCAGAGGGAAGCAACTAGCGTCAACCTTGTCCCTTCGTGAGAGGCGAACTTCTGCAGTACCTTGTTGACAATCTTGAACGGAGGGAATGCATATAGATCTAGATGTGACCAATCTAGTAGAAAGGCATCTATATGAACTGCTGCTGGGTCCGGGATTGGTGAGCAAAATATTGGGAGCCTCTTGGTCATCGAGGTTGCGAAGAGATCTATGGTTGGCTGGCCCCAGGTGGCCCAAAGTCTCTTGCATACATCCTTGTGGAGGGTCCATTCTGTTGGAATTATTTGTCCCTTCCGACTGAGACAATCTGCCATGACATTCAAGTTGCCTTGGATGAACCTCGTTACTAGTGAAATGTCTAGACCTTTTGACCAGGTGAGGAGGTCCCTTGCGATCTCGTACAATGTCAGAGAGTAGGTCCCTCCTTGCTTGGAGATGTACGCCAAACCCGTGGTGTTGTCCGAGTTCACCTCCACCACTTTGCCTTGAAGGAGAGACCTGAAGCTTTCCAGGTCAGACGTACTGCCAGTAGCTCCTTGCACTTGAAATGCATTGTCCTTTGACTCGAGTTCCATAATCCCGAGCATTCCCTACCGTCTAATGTCGCACCCCAGCCTACGTCCGATGCGTCCGAGAAGAGAACGTGGTTGGGAGTCTGAACAGTCAGGGGAAGACCCTCTCTAAGGTTGATATAGTCCTTTCACCAAGTCAGACAAGACTTTATCTTTCCGGAAACCGGGATCGAGACCGCTTCTAGCGTCTTGTCCTTTTTCCAGTGAAAAGCTAGATGGTATAGAAGAGGACGGAGGTGTAGTCTTCCTAGTGACACAAATTGATCCACGGATGACAGAGTCCCTACCAGACTCATCCACAGCCTGACTGGGCAGCGTTCCTTCTTCAGCATCTTCTGGATGGATAGCAGGGCTGGGGGTTGATCGTCTTGTTCAGCAACGTCCTCATCAGAGGGTTCCTCATCCGAAACTGATGAGGAAACGGCAACGGAGTGGGCAACGTCTGACTCGCTGCATCCGGTCGCACTGGTGGATGCGTGACGGAGCCGGACGCAATATCATGGCACTGCTGCACAGTCTGTGAACTGTCAACAACCATGGGTGCGCGAGGAAGTACAGCGTCAACCCGAAACTGTCTAGACTGTCTGGGCTGTGCAGTCAACACCCTACCGGGTTGCTGAGGTTGACGCACTGCGTCACAACAAGTCACCTCTGCTGGTTGTTGAACGTCTTCCTAGTGACACACTGAACGTCAACAACCACCTCCGAGCGTCGCTTAACGTCAACGTGCGACTGGCAACCCACACTGGGTCGCATCGGTGGAGGAACCACCTCAACTGGCAGACGCGAGTAGGATACCTCAGCGTCAACAGGGCGCAAAACCAACCGGTTGGAAGGTTGTTGGCCAGAAGGTTCTTCTCCGCATTTAAGTCCTCTATCAAGGACACAAGCTTGGACTGCATGTCTTGCAGCAAAGCCCATTTAGGGTCTACGGGAGCAGGTGTGGCAACAGACGGGGTTAGCGACTGAGGCGGAACCATTTACCATCCCTGGAAGCCTTGTTATGTGTGACATAATAGTACAGCAAAACTTCAAAGGCTCGACAAAAGTTGAGATGTTGACCTGTAAACAACTTGGAGCGTCTCCTGGCTAGGCGCCAGGGCGAGTCTACCAGAATTGAGAAGTCTATCTGGGCAGAGGCATGAACTCCCAAGCCGAGAACTTCTCTCGTGTCCTATCAGACTCTCGCTCTATAAGCCAGTTTAAAAGAAGGGAAATCAAAGGCTGTATCCCTAAAACTCCTCCTGGTGCAAAAACCAGTCGCCTAGCCAACGTAACGCTCTCTAGGAGAGCGAGAGAGCACTAGCTTAACAACAACGGCTTCGAAGTAGCTAGGCCTAGTGTAAGTTCTGACGTTTAGGCGAACGAGGAGCAGCAGTTACAAGATCCGGACGAAGATCCTTAAAAAATCATCATGATTTAATTAAAGTCCATAGGAGGCTAAGCAGCTTAAGGCTCCTCTCCAAATGACAGAGTCCTCAAAGGAATATCAGTAGGAGGGAGAACAGCACTTTCTCATCTACAGGAACCTTGTCCGATAAAAGCTAGGTTATCTCAGTGAGTCTCTCACTGGTGCATTAGTAGCAGACCAGAAGGCAACGTCATGTAACTGCTTGACAGTCTGTGAACTGTCAACCACAACAGGTGCGTGAGGACATACAGCACTGGTGCATTAGTAGCAGACCAGGAGGCAACGTCATGTAACTGCTTGACAGTCTGTGAACTGTCAACAACTGAACTGTCAACCACAACAGGTGCGTGAGGACATACAGTGTTCACTCGAGACTGCTTTGACTGTCTATACTGAGCAGTCAAAACAACTCTAGAATGCGGAGGCTGACGCACCGCGTCAAAACAAAACAACTTAGGTTGTTGTTGTAACTCGCGAACGTCAACGGAGGGTTCCGTGCGTCGCTGAACGTCAACATGCGGCTGGCAGGGTACACTGCGCATGGGTGGCGGGACTCTCACAGCTGGAGTGCGGGAGAAGGTAGCCTCAGCGTCAACTGAACGCACAACCGTGGTTGGTTGTAGGCTAACGGGTGCAGCGTCAACCTTCTCCGCACGAAAGTCCTGCATTAAAGATGTTAACTGTGTCTGCATGGTCTGCAGCAAAGACCACTTAGGGTCTACAGTAGCAGGTGCGGCAACAGACGGTGTTACTGCCTGTTGCGGTACCGCTTTGCCTCTCTTAGGAGGTGAGCAGTCGTCGGAAGACTGCAGCGAGTCCGAACTGACCCAGTGGCTACAACTGGGCCGTTGGACTTGCGCGGAAGGGACCGACTTGCGCTTAATAAGCTGCGAGACCTTGGTCCATGGTTTCTTACGAGAAACCTCTTCCGCAGACGAGAAGTAAATGGGCTCTCTCGTCTTTGTGTGGGTGGGGCGATCTTGGGTAGATACGCCCGAAACCACGGAGGGAAACGTCTGTTCGTTGATCAAGGCCTGACGAACCCATAAGTCGTTCGACATTACTTCTCCCCTGGGCTTGGGAGCTTGCAAGAGGTCCTGGACTAGGTGAACGACAGGCACGAACAGACGAACCCTTGGACGCAACACTGTAACACTTTGCGCATATCACTTTATCACTTCGATTTTCTGTTTTGCACTTATTTCACTGAAATCGAAACTTTTACTGATTTCTACCTGAAACACGCAATTCTACCCTTCATTAAAAGGTAGTACTGTAATTGCGAAAACAGTCGTATAATGCAGCTCATTAATACTAGCAAAAACAGAAAACATATATAAAGATAAAGAATTCAGTGGCTGGGAAAGAGACTAAACACTAGTTCAAATAAACTACGTTTACAATCTCTCACCGCACATAGCCTGGGGACAAGAATAAAACCCTAGAAACGTTTTACCTTCTTCCCCGTACAGCGACTAGGGAGGAGAGAAACACGAGAACACGTTACCCGCTTGAACGGAACGTTTTTTCTCCTCTCTCTCCCTCCGTCTCTATCTTTCTCTCTCTTTCTCTCTTGATTTCGCACCTGAGAGAAGAGCCCAATTATATATCGTCAAAAAAAACATGTTTCTGGGCTCGAACCTGTGCCGCCCAGTGAATAAGCTCCATTTAAGCACTTATTCTTAGGTAATTTACTGCTAAATATACCAGAGAAAAAATGTAAAGGAGTGCTAGGTTAACTAGCTCGCTCACCTATTGGTGTCGGTATAAAATTGGGCGTATATTCCAGAGGTCCCGCACTATTTAGATTAATCCACGACAGAGAACCCCAATAGAGGAGAGCCGTTCAACCTCACTCGGTACTACTACAATGCATCCGCTCAGAACTCAACTCCGTTTAGCACGACTTGTGCAGTAACCCGCATTTTTCTAGTGCTCTCGAATTTTGGATATTTTCTAGTGAATTATGGCTTCTTCGTCGGTTTCCCAGGAGACACCGTCTAAGTTAAGTATCAAGCTGGGTTTTACTGTATTTTGAGCAACCTAGATCGTTTAATATTTATATTATAGGAGTTTATTCTCTTCGTTCATACCGATCTTGCTTGATTTCACTACAGTTGGTACTCCTGTTTTTGAGAGCTTTTAATTTTCACTTGCGGTGTTACTATGTGTATTATTTTTATTATCAAATATTATTTGTTATTGTGAATATTCATTATTTAGCGTTTAGAATCCTCGTGGTTCAATTTTTGGGCCGATATCATTTACGTATCGCTATGGCTGCCGATCGTGCTAAGGCGGCAATGTTATTTTAGCCATCAGGTGTGTCTTTTGTGATTTAATTATTTATGTTGCATGCCTTGCCCAAAAATTTTCTATGTGTTTATTCATATATTTAACGCTATTATTATTTTTATAATGAATATTTGTGCCATTACTCCGTTTGATCTGTCTGGTTGGGGATCGTCAGTTGGTAGCCCTGCTGCCTCGTATCACGTGATCCTCCCCCACGCTCCCCCTCTAGCTAGGTGGGAGGCTAGGCTTCTCCCCCCTCCACTAAGGGACCGTTGCCTTCCCTCCTTTTAGAGGGGGTAGTTAAGTGTTTATGGACTTTGTCCTCCGGGTGGCCCGGCGGTTTAGTCTCTGTCTAGTCTGGTTGGCCACCGGTCAACAGAGTTGGATCCCGGTGCACCCTATTTTATATTCACTTTTCATTCTGGCTTATGTTATACGAAACCCTCCGGGTTCAATTGGCAGTTCTTAGTTACAGTTCCGCCCCCCTATTATTTTATAACATTTCCTATGATGATTATATATGACAGATCACTACCCCGGAGTCTCTAAAGGAATTGGTATTGAATATACCTTTATTTCCCGGCCCGGGGTCTACCCCACCCCGGGAAATCAGACACTATGTGTCTTAATTCCTTGTTATTGCATCCTTTTTTATGCTCCCGGCTTGACCGGAATGGATGGCTATACTTTAGTTTCAAGTTAGACTTATGTTTAGGCCCGGGACCCCCGGTCCCGCCCCTATGTAAGAATATTACAGTTAAGCTCTAACCTTGCGTTAGACCTATGTTAGGCCCGGGTCCTCCGGACCCGCCCCTATTAAAAAAAAAAAAAAAAAAAAAAAAAAAAAAAAAAAAAAAAAAAAAAAAAAAAAAACTTTATTTTATTTTTTACAGTCTAATCTTGTGTTAGACCTATGTTAGGCCCGGGTCCTCCGGACCCGCCCCTACTTAAAAGAATAGTGCAGTTAAGTTCTATTCTTGTGTTAGACCTATGTTAGGCCACTTAAAGAATAGTACAGTTAAGCTCTAATCTTGTGTTAGACCTATGTTAGGCCCGGGTCCTCCAGACCCGCCCCTAATTAAGAGAATTACAGTTTCTCATATACTATTCTTTTTACAGATGGTGCATTGTCTGACGCCGGCCTGTGCAGCTGTTCTGCACCAGCCTTGTGGCCACTCCGTCTGCCGATCTCACGCCCCTTGTGGGGTTCAACTGGAAGACGTTGTGGTATGGCACCCGGATAACTGTGTGATTTGCTTCGACCTCATCACTACCCTTGGATCTGACTCGGTGAGTCCCGTTGGCTATATTGCCTTCTTATTTTATTTACTATTAGTAAGATATCTATGGTCTTGAAGGACCATTGGGAGTCTCCCTTTTATAATTCCCCCTATTATTTCATGCATCCCCGGAGCAAAAGTCTGCGGCTCGGGCCACACTGAAGGTGTGGATTGGTGGGTTTGCCCGGAATGTAAAGTCTAAGCGGCCGTACGTCCTATCTGAGGACTACTGCACCATGGTTTACCCCAACGCCAAGTCTTCAGCTGCTGTGGCTAGGCATGTGGCAGCTCCCATCATTGCCCACATTGATGCCACTATAACGGATCTCATCGACCCAGAGCAAGATCCATCGGACGCCCCCGGAGGTCTGGAGGACAATGTTGCCTCCATGAACCTGGACGTCGAACCAATGTTGCTAGACGAGCCGGATACAGGTAGGGTGGTAAGTGAGGCAGGTGTGTCCGGCGCTGAGATTCCTATCCTCAGCCCCGCTCTTTCTTCTTCTTCTGATCGCTCTTCCTTTCTTGGATTTTCTGGGGACCGTGATTCGTCTCAACGTTCATACCCGGTTCCCCCTAAGGATAAGTCTACTTCAAGGACCTTACCCAAAGCTCGCAAGCCTCACAAGACTTCTCATGGCTCTAAACATGGTACGAACCCGTCTTCAAAGACCTCTGGTTCCTCCTCTAAGTCTCACGACCCGGGAGTTCCTTCCGCCCCTCCTGCTGCTAGCCCGGGCCTTTCCGAATCAGCTATGCTTCGCATCGTGTCGGAGATGCAGGAAAAGTTGGTTTCGGAGATGCAGTCGAGGATGGACACGATGTTCTCTAACTTCGGTCAGAGAATTGGGGCTTTAGAGCAAGGAGCTCCGGAGAGAGTCCAAAGCTCTCTCATACCGGATGCCTCTAAGCTCCCGCCGTTTGCCAAGAACAACCCCTGGCGGATGGCTCTTCATTCCCCGTTCTCAGACGGAATGTTGACTCTGGAGGGCCTTGGCACTCGTCCTCTAGAGGACTTTGAATTCTTTCCTCCGGGTCTGGCATTTCCATTTCATGGTTATGCCAGACTTACCGAGGAAGCTTTAGTCCGATTAGACAAGGTCCCCAAAGAGACGGTCATCTTCCCGAAGGAGCAAGCCCAATCTGTTTGGGCCAGATTTTTGAATGACATCGGCTGCACTAACACCATGCTGACGCCTCATAAAAGCTCCTTTACGATGTTCTTAATGGACAAGACCACCTTGACTCCATGCGTCAATAAGGTGGCAGAGCTTGCCTTTCAATATGCTCTGGAGGAGAAGCCCTTGCCTCCCATCCGAGAGGTGGATCCAATCTCCCTCCTTCTTCCCTCAGGTATTGAGTGTTGGGACAACGTCCATACCACCTTTACCTCCGGCAAGCTTGCAGCAGACTGTGCCTCAGTCTTGTTTAGTGAGAAGCTTCCCCGTCTCCCGGAATCTCTCATTAAACAGGAATATGATTCCCGCCTACGTGTGGGCCGTACTCTAAACCTGGCCACATCCACGGAGTCGATAGCCTTGACTTACGATACGGAGAGTATTTTTAAGTCTCTCAACAAGGCTACGTTACAGTCGTTATATTATGACTTATATGACTTTGCTACTGCTAAACGCAGATGTCGCAAGCATGTTCTAGCTGAGGCGACGATTAGACATGAACCTAATAAACTCATCCGGTCCTCCTGTTGGGGTTCGAATCTCTTCCCCGAGGATCTCGTAGAGGAAGTCTTGGCGGAGGCCACTAGGGTTAATCAGAGCCTTAAAGCCCGTTGGGGTTTGACCCCTAAACGCAAGTATGACCCCGCAAATTATCAAGCCCGGGGTAGGAAGAAGCTTAGACCATATACCTCCACCCAGTTCAGGCAACAACAGAGTGCTTCATCCAACTTCCGGCTGCCTCTTCCTCCATCTTCTGTTGCCCCTGCACAGCCTTCCACCTCTCGGGCTCCTTCGGATGACTATGTCACCGTTCTGCTACCTAAGAGCCAGCTTTCTGGTGCCTCCGCCACTTCCCCTGCCTTTAACCAGTCCTACGAGGCTCATAGCTCTTCCCAGAGTTATGGTAGAGGTAGAGGCTACCACCGTGGCTCTAACCAGAACAAAGGCAGGGGAAGAGCCTTTCGCAGAGGAAAGAACTTCCGAGGCGGACGTGGAGGCAACTCCTCAAACCAATACTGAGGTGCAGCAGGTAGGGGGGAGGCTCTATGCCTTCCGCAACAAATGGAGGTTCAGTCCCTGGGCGTTCAGTATCATCTCCAAGGGACTAGGGTGGAGTTGGATTCAAGGACCTCCTCCTCCGAACAAATTTCGTCAACATTCCACTCCGGACCTGGTCGAATTTGTCCAGGATCTTTTACAAAAGAATGCCATACAAGAAACGAAACATCTGAAGTTTCAAGGTCGGCTGTTCAGTGTCCCGAAGAAGGATTCAGACAAGAGAAGAGTGATTCTAGATCTATCCCTTCTCAACTTGTCCATTCAATGCGACAAGTTTCGAATGCTTACCGTCTCGCAGGTGCGGACCTTACTTCCCCGTGGGGCCGTCACCACCTCTATCGATCTTACAGACGCCTACTATCACGTCCCGATAGCGAGACACTTCCGTCCGTACCTAGGCTTTCGCTTAGGGGACAAAAGTTACTCCTTGGGCTCAACATTGCCCCAAGGATCTTCACAAAGCTAGCAGAAGTCGCTGTTCAGGAACTCAGGAATCAAGGGATTCAAGTAGTAGCCTATCTGGACGACTGGCTCATTTGGTCAGACACCCCCCAAAATTGCCTAAAAGCCACTCACAAAGTCATCCATTATCTTCAATCTCTAGGCTTCCAGATCAACTTCAAGAAGTCCCGTCTTCTTCCAAAATCGAAGTTCCAATGGCTCGGCCTGCAATGGGATCTTATATCTCATACTCTGTGTCTTCCCAGACCCAAGAGGTTAGAGATTGCAAGGAACACCAAACGCTTTCTCAAAGACAAAGTAAGTTCCAGACGGCTTCAAGAGAAGATTCTGGGTTCCCTTCAGTTTGCCTCAGTGACGGATCTTCTTCTGAAGGCAAAATTGAAAGATATCAATCGTGTCTGGCGTTCGAGGGCGAACCGGAAGCTCCGGGACAGGAAAGTCCGCCTTCCTCCCATTCTACGGGAAAGACTTCTTCCTTGGACAAGAGCAAACAGTCTGTCAAAGTCAGTTCCCCTTCGATTTCCGCCCCCGGAATTAATCATTCACACAGACGCATCCCTATCAGGTTGGGGCGGCTATTCTCAGCTCAAGAAAGTTCAAGGTCTTTGGACTCCCTTGTTCCGCCATTTTCACATCAATGTGCTAGAGGCCATGGCAGTTCTTCTAACCCTGAAACGTCTCGCTCTTCCCAAGAAACAACACCTTCGTCTGGTCCTCGACAGCGAAGTGGTGGTCCGCTGCCTCAACAGAGGCGGGTCAAAGTCAGGGCCTCTGAACCATGTTCTAGTAGCCATATTCTCCCTAGCAGCCTCGAACCGTTGGCATCTTTCAGCTGTCCACCTGGCGGGAGTCCGGAATGTAGTGGCAGACGCCCTGTCCCGGACCTCCCCTCTAGAATCGGAATGGTCACTCGATCTAAAGTCATTTCGGTGGATTCTCTCTCAGGTTCCCGG
Organism: Palaemon carinicauda; assembly: GCF_036898095.1. Classification (NCBI taxonomy): domain Eukaryota; kingdom Metazoa; phylum Arthropoda; class Malacostraca; order Decapoda; family Palaemonidae; genus Palaemon; species Palaemon carinicauda. The sequence continues at coordinate 153,138,790 of NC_090736.1, forward strand.
TCTCCAAGTGGACCTCTTCGCCACGGAATCCAACCACAAATTGAGAGTATATGTGGCTCCCAATCTAGACCCTCAGGCTTACGCCACAGACGCCATGTCACAGAATTGGGACAACTGGGAAAAGATTTATCTCTTTCCCCCGGTGAATCTTTTGCTGAAAGTTCTAGACAAACTGAGATCCTTCAAGGGACAAGTAGCCTTGGTCGCACCCAACTGGCCCAAGAGCAACTGGTATCCTCTCCTGCGGGAGTTGAGACTATACCCTCACCCGATACCCAATCCGGTTCTGTCTCAGATAGTACAAACACGCGTTGTGTACGCTTTCTCAAACATTCAGAGCGCCCTAACTTTATGGACTTTATGAAGTTTGCGGCTATGCATGGTGCCAATATTGATCCTCAAAACACCTTGTTCCTAGAATCAGATAAACGGGATTCCACCATCCGTCAGTATGACTCTGCAGTTAAAAAGTTGGCAAAATTTTTAATAGACTCAGACGTGAACTGTATGAACTTGAACCTTACAGTCACTTTCTTTAGATCTTTATTAGAATCAGGTCTGGCAGCCAATACTATCACCACTATTAAATCGGCTCTGAAAAAGATCTTCCTAGTGGGTTTTAACATAGACTTAACCGACTCTTTGTTAGCTTCAATTCCGAAAGCTTGTGCCAGACTGAAACCGGTTACTCGTCCTACCCCGGTGACCTGGTTCCTTAATGACGTACTCAAATTGGCTTCTGATACCATTAACAGTTCTTGTGATTACATGCCCCTTCTCAGGAAAACACTTTTCCTAGTGAGCTTGGCTTCCGGGGCAAGAATTTCTGAATTGGCAGCCTTGTCGAGAGACCCGGGTCATATTGACTTTCTGCCTTCAGGAGAGGTCCTTCTTTCTCCTAACAAATTCTTTTTGGCTAAGAATGAAGACCCTCAAAACAGATGGACCTCCTGGAAAATTGTTCCCCTCACGCAAGATCCGTCGCTGTGCCCTGTCACTACTCTTAGGTCTTATCTATCCCGGACCTCCTCTAACTCCTCGGGGCCTCTATTCGTTAGAGAACAAGGCGGTACCATTACTATTAAAGGGATCAGGCAACAAATTTTGTATTTTATTAAACAAGCTAACCCTGACTCTTTTCCTCTTGCACATGATATCAGGGTGGTTGCCACCTCGGTGAACTTCTTTCACCACATGAATTTTACAGACCTTTCCAGGTATACAGGGTGGAAATCACCGTCAGTGTTCAAGAAACACTACCTTAAACATTTGGAAGCCCTAAAATTTTCTACAGTAGCCGCAGGGAGCGTAGTTACTCCCGAGTAACTCACAGGTTAATGCCTTGACTCTTTATCTCTCCCTCTTACCTGCCTCATTTATACCCTATTGTATTCGTTGGTCTCGCACCTGAATACTGTTATTATATTTGTAAATTTTATGCTCCTGAGTATCTGTATATATTATCACTCACGGCATTATTATACCTACCTTATTGGATTTATGTTCATATTTAAGATACCCTTATAATTGTTTTTTGGTACTCATCTCTGATTAAAGCATCCTGTATTTCTCTTACGCTTATGTTTTTTCCTTTATTTTGCAAGTTTGGTGACATTTTTCTCTTGTATAGATTCACTGGGCGGCACAGGTTCGAGCCCAGAAAAGGGATTTTGACGTAGGAAAAATCTATTTCTGGGCGAAGGACCTGTGCCGCCCAGTGAACCCTCCCAGCTCCTCTCCCTTGGAGTCCCCAAACTTTGGGTGCTAAGGAGTTGGGTTCTGAGCGGATGCATTGTAGTAGTACCGAGTGAGGTTGAACGGCTCTCCTCTATTGGGGTTCTCTGTCGTGGATTAATCTAAATAGTGCGGGACCTCTGGAATATACGCCCAATTTTATACCGACACCAATAGGTGAGCGAGCTAGTTAACCTAGCACTCCTTTACATTTTTTCTCTGGTATATTTAGCAGTAAATTACCTAAGAATAAGTGCTTAAATGGAGCTTATTCACTGGGCGGCACAGGTCCTTCGCCCAGAAATAGATTTTTCCTACGTCAAAATCCCTTTATTTGGCTAAAGGAAAAAACTGAAAGGTTTTCCAAATAAAAAGTTCCTTTAATTTAGAATTTAAACCATTTAAGCTAAGAAAGAATGAACGAAACGTCAGAATCGATTTACTCTTACTGCAAAGTGAAACCGTGATACACTCTCTCTCTATCGTAACGATAGAGCGCATGTTGAACGTCCTGAACGTCAACAACTGCGAAGTCTAAAAAACTAAACGTTAGTTCATCTTTGAAAACAGTACGAAGACTATCAAAGAAATTCTTTCATAAAACATTAAATTTAAAAAGTTTTAAATTCTTTAAAGGCTAAATACGATATAACGGGCTCAACGTTGATTAACTTCGGTTCCAAGTTAGGACCGCCTACTATCAGGAAAGGTCGCATATAAACAAAACATAAAAATTTATTTTTATATGTTTATAATAAATGGAAAGTTAATCGAAGAGGCCTAATAAAGGCGGAGAGATATAAAATATATAGATCTATAACGTGTTAAGCAAAATTACTAAAAACCTAAACACACTTCCGTCTAAGGGAAGGGTCGGCCATTTAAAAGTGAAAGAGAGTCCATACTCTCTTTGTCACCATAATTAAATCTATC